>NW_025047686.1:221355-433422 GCF_018831695.1 Puntigrus tetrazona | reverse complement strand
GGCTGTCTGTGGCCTGATGAGCCCTGAAAGAATGGATAAACCTTGCGGTGCTGTGTGGCCAGCCCTTCAGCGGGAAGGGCAGATGTCTAGTTAAACACAGTTCCTAGGGGCCCTCAGCGGAAGTTGAGTTACAACACCAATTTAATATCTGATTTTCACCTGGTAATATGAACTAAATAACTTTTTCCAAGACCCAGATGGTAGCTATTCTTCCAACTTTTTGCCAGTTGGGACAGGATTGATGGAAAAACCCTCTGCCCACAGGTATGCAGCCTACGGAGCTTAGAAGTGGCCCCACCTCTGTTTTGAAAGAGAAGCTCTTTGTCACTCTGGGGATACTGGGAGAACATTAGTGACCCCACCGAAAGGTCTCTCCACACTGCCACGCGGTCACAAATCTTTCCCCTTGGCCACAGATCCACACCTCCACTCCATCTCATCCATCTCCAGCTCCACACCGTAGCAATAGGAGGAGATCCAGTACACACCTTCATCCTGATAATAGTAAGCTTGGCTTAGCGCGCACACTAACGTCCAGTGAGGCAAAGCGCCGAAAGCTCTGCCTGTGCTTGAACCATTGATCTGCTTTTAGCTCCGCATTCTGTGAATTGCGTTTTGTCATCATAAATAAATTAAAGTCCCAACAGACTGTTGGGATGGATCTGATTTTGTAGAAATGTAAGTAACGAAAAATGTAACAGTTGTGGTATTGGCATCATCCGAATGCTGTAACCGATACCCTTCCTGTAAGTAATCCGGTGATTGTGTTTATATTACACGGCACAATCTGTATACGTTGTCACTTCAATTATGTAACCCTGTGCATTTTCTGTAATAGAGGCTATCAAAAACTAAGTTCATTCTAATTGATTTACAACAAAAAAACTCATGTATGTACCAGAGAGCTATCATTTTATGCTTTTAGAAATCTTAGTTTGAGAGTGGAGGAGAGGAGGCTTGAAATTTATGTATACTCATTTTGGAAGGAAGTGCTTTTCTGTAGGATAATACTAGGAAGTCTGTGGCAGTTCATTTGCATTTCTGAGTCAATACACATCAATACGTATAAGTAATACTGAAGGCTATTAGTTAGGTATGTAATTAAAGAGGAAAGGAAAAACCAGAGACCAGAAGCCCCTAATCAGATAGTAAGCCACTGAAAATTCATCCCACTTAGCAGGGAATTTTCACTGTGGTAAGAAAGCGATCATTAAAAGCAGGTATAGCCAGCCCTTTCTTTCACATGTAAGTGAAGGATTTGATGCAAGGGATAAGCATCTTCAGAAACATAACCTCCCTCATCTACAGAGAGAGAGACTTCTGCGCCCCACCCACAGAGCTCAAACCCACTAGGAAGCTTAGAATCCCACTCCTTCATTTGCAACCTCATAAAATACAAACTTTGTGAACTACACCCCCCTTCCTTAACATTCCTGAAAGAGAGTTTCCATACAAAGTACAAATGAAACAAACCCTGCCGAGTTAAGTATTTATTTCCTTTCCATAATAAATCATAGTGGGTGAGGTAGATGTTCTATAAGAAGTCTGCAAGCCTATTTATCAGTTAGAGAGCACGGAGGAGAGCCAAAGGAGGATGATGCTACAATTCAAAAACATAGCTTCAAAAATAGCTCTTCATGCTGATGTTTAGAAACTATTTGGCGTGAATTTGATTCAATTTTAACATCAGTTTATACAAATTATCAATGTATACTTACTTGTGAATTGCTTGGAAGCTTTGTTGTCAGCAAAATTCCACGGATGATCTGCAAAACTTGTCATTTTGTGATATGTGTATTAATTTTTACAACACCAGTCTTTTCTCAGAACTACTAAAATTTTTTCAGTCAAAAAAGAATTGTATTATGGGCCCTAGAGGATAGTTCATTAGTCCAAAAAAGATTCTTTGAAGTTTATGGATCTTTGAAGATGACCTTTAAAAGTGTTTGTAAGTAACGCAGCTCTAAGTGAATATATACATCCTGCAAAGAAGTTTAAATCTGAAAGTGCACCATGTAAAGTTTGCTTTATTCTAAATTTACAACTCAACTACTCTAAATTTAACCACTAAAACCAGCCCTAGTTGCAGATCAGAAATCATAAGTGGCACAAACACCAAAAGACAATATCGCATGTTATGTTTTCAACAGGGTATTCTGCAGTTCTGAGAAAAGAAGATCAGGGAGGCGTTGGAAAAAAATCACACAATCTGGAACTCTTATGCAGGTGTGTGTGTGTGTGAACCAGGGAGCCAGGGGGTGAGTGACAGGGAGCTGTGAGTGTCTGTGAACACTTAAGTGAGGTGTTAAGCAGGGAATCTAGCTTGCGGCTGAGGGGACAAGACAGATGTGTGCAACGATAAGGATGGGAGTGGAATTTTCCACCACAGCGTGGCTGATGGAGGAAGCTGGAAGGGCAGAGACTTGCTGCTGGCTTTCCACAGCTGTTTGTTCTTAAAGGAGCTGCTTTTGCAGTGTATCTGATTTCCTGGTGGCAAGCTGGCAGGTTCACAGATATCGCTACCTCTCCTCATGTCTGCCTGAAAGACAGCAGAAATATTCAAAGGAAAAGAATTCAACTCTACATGCAAATAAAATAAATAATAAATAATAATCATTAGATTAAGAACTCTAACAAAGTGCACAAGTCCGTTTACAAACACTGTGATTGCTCAGACAAACAGATGGTAGCACATCAATCTCACGTCATTGGATTTGTGCCAGTGTTGGAGTGTTTATGATGCAACCCAGATGATTTGTTATTGCTTCAAGCAATAAGCGGAGACTACTTAGCAGAGTTTTCAATATTTCTCGACTGACATAAAAACAGACCCAGAGACAATGTACGATGTGCAATAAGACTATAGAGCTACAAAATGAATTTGACCGGCTCATATTTTCATATCCATTTTGGTATCAGTGCTCATAATGAGATTTCCCTTTTGACTGCATTTTGGTCAATTCGAAGGCTGAGAGACCTGTCGGAGTTTACTGTAGTCTTTTCCTGGGAGAAAACATCTGAGAAGCAATGCTTTGCTATGCTCTCAATTTAACCTTATTTTTTTTTTGTATGTTGGCAGTGTTATTGGCATAGTTTTAAAGCATTTTTGGGAAGAAGAAACTCAGAGGTATCTTGCCTGGAATGACTTTTTAATAAGCACGATAAAGATTCCAGCCAGGTGGATCCACGTCCCTCACGTCTTCATCATGAACTAATGAAGCGAGTGTCAGTGATCGCTTTTCAAAAGCCTTTCTCATTTAACCAAGCATAAAGTCACAGCGGCATGGCCTTTGTGCTTTTTCTTTCCAACAAACTGTATTCAGTGAAAGCTCTGGCACAATTTCTTGTGCCAGGGAGGTGTATACCATGAACCGCCTCAGACTGAACAGCCCAGCCCAGAATGACAGAGTCTTACATGCCAGCACATCTCCATGAGCATACTTTGCTCAATTCACCTCTATCTAAACACACACACAAACACAAAGAAGAACTCAGCTGTCCCAGCAAAAACCAGAGACAGTTGTGCTTTGTTTCAACACTGGAGATACTGCACGTTAAGAGAAAGCGTTTCACTTTAAAAACCTCAACCCATCCCCTACTAGTAATCCAGATCAGATCAACCTAGCCTCTCACATGTATTGTACTCATAACACACATTTATCTTTAAATAAACTCTATGGAATTATTCTCGTTATACTACTGTATGGTGTGATGTATGTCTTAGCATATCGTAAACAGGAAACTAAATTAATACAAGAAATTAATATTTTTCAACAAAGCATTCATTACTCATTAAATTGTAAAGATTTTGAGAGCGTGATGCTAGAATAGTGGAGATTTTTGATCCACCGCATTGGATCATTGACTCAAATCTTTTGAATATGTTTAGTAAGAAGGAAAGCCTTTTAAATTCATTCACTGATTCATCAGTTATCTCATTTGTATGTCACATTATTACACCAGTAGGTGGCAGTGGCAACAGTGTCTTTTGTGTGTTATGAGAGAGATCTCTTCTGAAACTCTTCTTCATTCATAGCCTAAGCCAGTCTAAATAAAATTTGACTCACTAAAAGAATTAACAGTTAAACAATTTTTTAAGTATTGCAAGATTTTTATTTATACTACATATTGCAAGTTTTGAAGCACATAAAACATAATGCAGCTTATTGAGTGTAAGCATACTCAAACATGCTGCAACTTATTGAGTGTAAATGTTAAATTTTAATTCAAATTATTATTTAGATGCCATGATTTGATGCCCTTCCTACACCTACCTAACCCTACCCAAAACAACTTTTTGATTCTTTCCATGTTTCATTGAAAATAAATGACTTTTCAGGAGGTGATTTGAAACTTAAAGGGAGAGAAAAAAATCGTCAGAAGCGGATTCGAACCCAGGTCGATCGCGTGAAAACAAGACCACCATGCATTTCTCACCTGCACCACTGGAGCTCATATTGAATTGAACTGTCTTCCTGCAAAGTGTGCTTAGCCAGCTAGGTTAAACAATGACGTTACAATATGATTGAATAAATATGATTTTTATATCTATAGATTTCATTTTAGGCAAGTTGTGATGATTTGAGAAGACTAAATTATTCAAACACTGATTATGATCAACTTGCTGCTGCTGCCTCAGGTGGAGGCGGCAGCGCGGAGATGCATTACTATGAAACAAATTAATTTAGATTTAGAATCACCAAGGGTAATAACTGACGCTCTGAATATGCTGTAAGCCTAGGACTCCGTCTACTTCACTGTGTATTGCTTGTGATCAGTCTAAATACAGTGAGCGCCAATATGATTCAGCACATGGAAAAAACTAGAAGATTGGTTTACTTACATTTTTGTTCAAATACACAGTTGTTTCACAAAGAAAAAAAAACATTTGGAAATTCTCAGAACCAACAATCAAACCAAGTGCCTTCTGTGCTTTCTGGAGCTCCATGAGACATTTCTGCTTTACATAATTATATTACTATAACTAACTTTCATCAACCCGTTCATCTGTCTCCTCATTTATACCATTCTCAGCACTAAGTAAAATCAGACTTACTGTATATTCTAGGCTCTCCACAGGAAACTTCAGCTCTGTAGCTGATTTGGTTATTTTAAATAACTTTCTGGATCGTTCTTCCTCGAAGTGAGCACATAACCAAAGGTGTTTTAAATAATTACGGACATTTACATCTGTCAAAGCAAAAAGCAGCTGCCAAATATTAGCGCTACATAAAACAAAAGGCCAAACATTCCTAAAATAAGACAGACTCACTTCATATGGGAATCACTACCACATACGTTTCTATTTGTGGTAGTTTTTAGCTGGCTACAGTTTGGAAATGAATATCAAATGTGGCTTTATTTGCATAAATCAAAACAGCCTAGTGGGTTATGGTTTTGTTACCTCTTCATTTCCACAAAGTGCTGAATGCATTTAAACTGTGTCCCACTGGCAGCTTTACAAGAGTCTAAGCTCTGTGGCTCTGTTAGGCACTGCATGCTCTGCACGAAGTATAACATGCGTCTTGTCTAAGAGAGCGCCTTGAGGCGGAATAAGAAAACAAGTGACTGAGGCGACCCAACAGAGAGAGGCCGAAACTGGGGCGCTGAATAAGCGTCAGTCCTCTTTCACGTTGTGGTTGATTTTCAATCCACTCCGAGCAGTTTGTAGCTTGCACTGAATGCTCATATAGTTTGTGTGTGTGGCTATGTATGTGTATGTGCATTGCTGAGGTGTAAAGCCATGTGTTGAGAGTGGCTATAGCAAAGAAAGGCACATGAGTTCAAATGAGTCTGCTTGCTGGGATTAAACAGGATCAAATGCTGTACAAACCAGCCAGTTGGAGCCAAACCAAGAGTCAACCTCGCACCCAAGCGTAGCACAATGGGTACGATGCGTGTTGGTTTTGCTGCTCTGAAGACAACACACGGGTAGTAGTTTGAGCGACCTTCAGCTACAAAAAAACACCCACAAACAGGAGCAGAACCATTAAAGCTTTTGGGTGCAAAGGTTACCATCATGGCTTTCCATAACAAGATGTGGCTGCAGAGAGAGACTCAAAAGGACTGGCGCTTGTGTTAACAGACCAGGCTGCGTGTGCATGGACAAAGGAATGTGAGAGATGGGGCCAGAGGTGCGAGCAGCCCCTATAAAGCTCTCTACTAATCTTGGCGCGAGTACTGAGTACACAGAGCTCGAGACAGACAACGCTGGAGCAGTTTGAAGAGGGATGGAGGCGCACACTGGCACATCGTTTCACTGCATCACTAAGCAATGTGTACATGTTACACTGGTTTTCAATCATCCCTTCTGCTTTTAATTGATCAGAACTACCTTTCCACTGGTAGGCCAGTTTACTTTAAGATGAAAATGTTATCATTAATCACTTGCTTCCAGTGCCGTTTCCAAACCCCGTCAAAAAGCTTAGCTCATTCTCTGAATACAAATTAAGATATTTTAGATGTGACTGTCCCATTGACTGCCAAGTAAATACCAGTGTCAAGGCCCAGAAAGCAATGCGTAAATTGTGTGTTCCAAAGGCAGACAAAGCCTTGACTGGTTAACGAATATAACAACATGAGGAGTAAGTTATTAATAACAATTTATTTCATTTTGTGGTGGAGTAACCCGAAAGAATGAAAAGACACTATTTGGGGATTTAGACTGTCAAGAACACAAAATTTGAATATAATTTAGAGCTTTCCGATGTCACGTATTCAAAGCCTCGAACACAAATGATATCAATGAAAATAGTCTATGAAAAATTCTACCTTCATTGGCTGTGAAACTGCATTCATTATTCTGTAGAAAAAGAAGATTTATTCAACAATTTCTTCTCTTCTGTAGCCACTTTTCACTGTATGGCAACAAATGAAAAGTGCATTCTCGTGATACATCAGAACATCAACTGACAAGAAAAAAATAGTTGTTATTTTTTGTTTTCTTAGACACAAAAAGCATTCTCAGAGCTTAGTAAAATTAAAGGTTAAACTACATTGCAAAAAAATGCTTTTGAGTCTTGTTTTCAACTCAAAATATCAAAAAATTCTTAAATGAAGGATTTTCTAGAATGACAGAAAAATCATCAAAATTAAGAAAAGAAAACAATATTATTTTTACTTACCCTTTAGAGGATTATTTCTCTTGTTCTTATGAAACATACTTGACATTTTTTTGTCTAGAAAACTTTTTTTATATTTTTATAATGTGGCTGAAACACAAAAATCTTTTTTCAGTGCACTCATGTCAGTTGGACTACTTTAACAATGTCCTTTCTGGGCCTTGAACGCAGAGTACTTCCATTGCTGTCTATGCAGGGTCAAAAAAGCTGTGAATTTCACCAAAAACATTTGTGTTTCAAAGATGAATAAAGGTTTTGCAGGTTTAGAATGACAACAGAAGGATGATAATTAATACTTTCTTATGCTTTAGTCATTTACCTTAAACAAATCTTTTGACTTTGAAGTTCTAAAGAAACAGAAAGAAACAGTACAGAAACTTCATCATACTGGGGAGCTTTGAGGCACTTGTTGAGTACACATATTTGAGACACCATCAGGAATCGGACCTTAGGTTCTCCAAAGGATCCAGAGGTGTGGTGATCTATTGCAGTTTCAAACCTTGTTCTTGAGAGCCAAGCTAAAAGTATACATTTTGGTGTCCACTTATCTAACCCATCTATATAGAGTCTTGGTATATCTAGAAAAAGGCTGAGGGCTGGATTAGGTTGTGTTTGTTTAGAAAGAGTTTGAAAATATGTGCTGTTGGTATGGCTCCAGGAACAAGGTTAGTAGCGCTTATCTAAATAACCCCAAATGATGCCTTATGTACCTTCATTGTGTATAGCAGCATTTTGCACAGTGAGACAAATACTAAAGAAACTTATGCTTTAATATGAACATTTGAGAGCCTCACAAAGCAAACTTAGCCCCTAACTACTGAAATGAAAGCGCGCCACTGGGCAAGGTCGCACCTGAACAAACATTTACTGTACTATAGTCTCTATGTTTGTATAAGATTATATGGATAACCTTTATACTTTTTCAAAAGTCTTTTTCCCCCATTTTGCCAATTCAACAGCTCCCTTTGGGATGTGCAGGGTTACAGCTCTCACGGTGCTTATAATTAATAGCTTCTCATGAGGATCAAATGCATTATTTCGAACAGCCAAACTCCATTCTTTATAATTAAAAAGTAGCAAGTCCCCTCACTCCAGCAGCTTGCGAGTGTGGCCCCTATTGCAGTGCTTTGCTTTCTGAATGACAGGGCCCTTGTGAAGTCGTCAAGTTGTTTGCTCAGCCCAAACAAAGAGTTCTGGAATGGCAGCAATAACAAGCCTGGATGTCTGGAGGAATGATGTCAACCCCTAGTTCTGGATCAGAGCCTGGCACGGATCCCGAGGGACCAAGGGGAGGGGCAGCTTCACCCACTGTCAAAATTACATACAGTTGGCTGGCTCCCCTGCAATGTTACAGCATGAAGAAAGCGACTGAATGGGCCATTCATGCCTTTTCCCTTTAGCACACCATTAAAAAACAACATGGTTTATGTTGCGAAAAAATGGGCGCTGATGAAACTACACCAGGCTGAAGAGAGCTACATGCAAGCAAGCTAATATGAAGGGTTTCATAACATCCAGAGGAAGCGGCGTACAGTTGTATTACCAGATTCTGACAGTGATGAAAGTACTAACAGATTTGCGTGGACTGACATATGCAACATGTCATTGCGGGAGGAGCCAATCAAAAGCAAAACGGAAAAATGTTTAACTAGCAGTAGTTCAGAACTAGTGGAAGAATAAACATCTCAAACCCATTTGAACTGAAGTTTTTCATTCAGTGAATTACAATATATGGCAGAGACTTTAAGTCAAAGAAGCAAAGGATGCGCCACATTCACAGCAAAGACTTATTCTCAAAGTCTTTGGTCTAAAAATGGAATTTGCTCTCTTTGCTCTAAAAATCTTTCATTGCCAGGAACTCCCGAAAGGCGTCTTTGAACTGAGGGTACTGTCATCACCTCCTGGGAGATCAGGCCATACTGGCCTTGACATATCCACAGGGAGAGATAACCAGGACTCTGAAAAATCCAAGCTGCTTAGCCCATAGAGTCAACCCCTGTTGGTCTAACTTTACAAAGTAGTATCAGAGCCATATTAAGCTGTAGACCACCGTCTACTCCTATGCCTTTTATTATTAGGAACACCACTACTTTAAGAATGAGAGAGAGAGCATGGTATGCTATGGAGTCATCAAGCAGGTTCTTCAAGTATTATAATACCTGTTGTTATCGGGATGTTGTGAGTGCGTTTGTATAGAAGATATGCAATAGGCATATTTGTAAATTAGTAATATTTTGAGCAAATACATATGACTGAATAGTTTGGCTGCACCAAAGGTGAAAAAATGCCTTTACATATGCTCACACTTAGTTTTAGATAAGGAGAACAATTCTTCAAGGATGTTCTCTGGAAAGAAGAACAAAAATAACAATAATTTTTGGCCCACACCACATGGATACTTCCCAAATGTTGGAGGTACTCTGAATTTCCATAAATCAAACATCACCTCTGGTGAGCACTCATTTTCATGACTTGCATCTGGATGGGCAGTAGATCCAGTGGATGTGGTCAGGAGGCATTCGAGATGGGGCAGAAAGAGGAAGGAGAATACAATCTTTGGTCTGGCTGATAAAACAAAAAGGAAATTGAGCAGCGCAGACTTTTTATTGATAAATGGGCCTGAATGTAGGCACATTATTAGCCAAATCATAAAACAATCCCCAATAAAAAAGACTATCAGACAAAAAACATAGCTTATGGACATGAGGAATATTCAGATAGCATCATTAGCATAATTTTCAAATGGCAATACCACAGAAGCTAGGCTATTTCTGCAATGGACATTTTCAGCTGTGAATTTCAGAAAAGTTAAAAAAATCTATCTTTGCAATGTCTTTGTGAAGCCGTTTGGAAGATTTATACAGCTAACCGTGCTCTGAAAATCATCTGAACTTGGGAGTGTGAATAGGGTTCATTTGGAGTTCTGTAAATCAAGTCAGATTTCCAGCAGAGAAGGAGAAATATGTCTGAAAACTGGCTGAGGAACAGTCTGTCGAGAACACGTTTAATAAGACTAAAAAGATGTAGGGGACAAGAGCGATACCAGACCGGACCTTTACCAACCGCAGAAACTCTTGGCTCATCCATCTTCAGCAAATATTTGAGATTACTGCTAAAGATCCGTGGACGAGCATCATCATTATTCTGCCGAAAGAAATCAATTCCTCTGCTTACTCCACCCTGGTTTAATACTCTCCTGCAGTACTTTTAGTCCTTCAGAAATCAAGCACACTTCCAAGAATGTAAGTTGCAGTCCTTAGTATTTTCTAAAACAGAAAAACCTCCACTGAAACAAACTCTAATGATGGTTGAATAATTTTGGTTATAAATCTGACAAACAAACCACTCTAAGATAAAAAAAAAAAAACTGTATTCATTAGAAAAGTAATGTAACTTGATCTGTTTTCTTACATGCCAAATAAGGTGACATCACTTCCCAGCACTTGAGCTTACAAACACTTAATCATCAACCTGCCTGAAGAAGAAAACAGCGTGTAGGAAAAAAAGCAGCCACAGTAATGATAATAAAGTATGTCTTCTACTATAACAAGCATTGCCTACGGCTCTTGGTACATTGAACTGAACCAATGACCTGTCACAATTCACAGCTCATACCTAACCAAGAGACATATGTGGGTTTTAACCCAAGATACATTGCTCTGCCATAGCCCCTACAGAGGTGAGATTTATTTAAGTAAAGGTACATTTCAGACCTTTCCAGAACATATATACTCATTAGGATTTCCCAAAGATTTCTGGTTATTGAGCAAATAAAATTACATGCAGCCGAACATGACCAGCTTGGGTCATATACAATATCTTAAATATGTCTGCAGTCTGAATTCTGGGTCAATTCACGATCTGCAGCTGAAAAACAATATATCATTGCATTAACAGTATATTCCGCTGCATGTGAGTTTGGAGACTTCATAAAGGTATTTTAAATTATAAGTAATTGCTACACATTGCGCTTAAGGTAAGAAGGCATTGACCTAGAACCTTACTAAGAACTTTCAAGTAAAAGTTTAAAGAATACAAATCAATAATAGAATGGCTGCATGAATAAATAAATATATGTTTTGGCTAATAATGTGCCAATATAACAACTACTTTTGTCTAAATAAATAAACATTTCAATAACTCTCACAATTATTTTTTTAATTTTTTTTTCAAAAAGTGAAAATGTACTGATATTTAAAAAGGCAACACAATTCATTAACAGACAGGGAGTGTAAAATGTTTAAATTGATAGGGTAAATTTTACTTATTTTTAACTTCTGGGAAACATGTAGGTATTTTTATCTTCTAAGAGAACAGTACTAAATGAAAAAGTATGATCATTAACAAAATAAATAATTTAAACATCATACAGTTCAAAGTTTACACAGATCTTCAATGCATTATGTTTTCCTTCTTAGGCATCAGTAAATGTTTTCACTCATAATAGTTGCGCATGAGTCCTCACTTGTCCTCAGTGTGAAAATATGAATCTCAAAGTCACTTTTAGAATGGTTCAGATATGCAGAAGATGCTAGAAAACAAAAGAATGTGCAGGAGCTGGGAGATTTTTTAAAGAACAGCGGGCAGTTGAACTGCTCAGGACCACCAAAGCGACAACTATCGCAAAAATATAAAACTGTTTATTATAACATTATAGCAGTTTTATAAAAATTAGGCCATTTTATAAATTCAGTTATTATTTTTTGTCTTACGTGCAAATCTGCTATATGTGAAATAAGCTTACTCAGGTGACACTAAATAAAAAGTAATGTATACAATTTTTACAGTCCCTCTCATTTATTATAATTATTAACATTTTCGCATTCTGCAAAGGAGTATATAAACTTATGACCACAACTGTGTATGTTGAATCATTATAGCAACAACTTCTCACAAAATCAACCACGTTCAGAAGCCGTGTTCAAAAAAAAGCTGTATAAGAAAAACATTCCTGGCAATGTTTGGGCGGTCGATGCATTATGGTGATGATCGTGTCTTCTCACTGTTTCTCTAAGTAGTTGAGTGTGCGCTTCCCGCGAAAAAGCGCTGCAAGTGCAGACAGGCGTGTCTATGACAATTCCAGCTGACTGACAGAGGCATGTACAAGCAAGAACAGTTTTCTGGCAAAAGCACGCCTCGGCGTCCTCGTAATCTAACGTGTCTATGACCCGAGATAACTGGGATAACTCTTCTTTTTCGCTTGATGAACTTCAGCTTTTGAGAGTTGCTGAAAATAACCAAAGATCAAATTATCTGTTCTTCATGATGGCATTAAACGTAACTTTGTTAAGACTAACAGCAGTAAAAATGCAGCGAATGACCTTTAGCTATGAGCGATCTGTCTTTCTCGCGTAAAATGTTCTGTCACAGCCCTTCCTGATAATCTATGGAACTAAAGCCCGTGAGAAGCAGCTCATTCCAGGGAGGAAGGTCATCGCACTGGACAAGCCACGTCTTAATGCTGGTGTCTCCTCCAAGAGAGCTGCTTCTTTCCCGAGTTGACCTTGTTTTCATCTGATCTCATGCTAATTGCCTCTAGTCCTCCAGTGCTGCTTAGCGGGCGCTAAACAAAGGAGGCTAAATCCCTCAAGCAGGCTATGTCATTATGTATCAGCAAGGGTCTGTCCTTTCCAGAAGTCAACTGTATGAATTTTAGTCATTTAACAGCGCAGCGATACCAAATCCGAGCGCTTAAGAGAGAGGTTAGTTAAGGATAGCAGGCTGATGGTCAGCCGTCTGCCGCTGTCTCTCCAGGCTAGATCTGCTGACTCATTCACTCACAGTCAGGGTGTCTTATCAGATTCATGTAGCGGTAAACCCGCCAGAGCTCTCTCAGCTTATTCACTGGCACCAGTTGCGTTTGAATCACATTATCTATTTCTGTTATCGAAAATGAACCTAATCAGAATTCACCGTACGAGACCAGCCAGCTGCAGGTAAGAATCTTCCCACAGAAAGCATCAGATCTGGCTCGGTTCCCAGATGTTGGTATATAATAACATGTTGTTGATCCTTCCAAGATAAATGTTATATTCAGGCCAGAGATCTTATCCGTACTGTCAAGATCAAGTGTGGAATGAAGCCAGGCTGATACATCTGATGTTTGGTTTGTCTTGAAAACATCTTACCCCGAAGAACCTTGTCATTTGACCGTGATGTGTAGACAAAGGTAAAGAGAAACGTCACGAGGGCAATGATTTTGACTAGCAGCATAAAATCTCCACCTGGTATTAGACATCTGTCTGGAAAATCTGTTTGAGATTAATTAATGTTTATGTAATACGGCTTTTGACAGTTTTGAATGTGGGGACCGTTTACACTGCATTTAAGCGCCGATCGGCTCTGACCGGATCACTTGAGTGTTAATAATAGATGATGAAACTTCAGTTTACTAATCCACATGCATGGACATTTCGCAGAGTTTACCTTTTCGCGTTTTTTCAGGTCAGTACAGCATTACTGAGGCGTGTGTAGGCCTAGCTAGCTATATAGTTAGCTATCGCGCATGAAAGTACTTCATTTTCAAATGTGTGTCAAAACTTTGTTTTTAGTCGAATGCCCTTGATTCCAAACTACTTAAAAATGTAATTAAACGGCATCTCTTGTCGATCGCAAAATTTAAATATTGTGTTTGTAATGTGCAGATAGCATGTTTCAGAGATGAAATGTGATTTTAACATCCAGAAAAAGTAAACATGAAACGAATTGCATGAACGGAAGGAGCGAGAGAAATATTTCACAAAATTCACGAACAACGCTGCCATCAACTGGTCAGAGTTTTCATTAACAAGACGCGTGCGAGGCCTTTTAGATTATCTTAGACTGCTGCCTGCTGTTAGACGGAGGATTGAAACCCTCAAATCAAGCTAATATCAAACATACAAAGACATTAGTACATTAATACCAATACCGTGTTACAAAAAGCGCGGATCAGTTTATTTAAAATGCATTTATTAAAAATAAATATACAAGTAATTAAACGACATAAACATGTATTATTTTTAAGTCATTATTTTACGTAATTGTACTTACATAGCCTATTCGTTATCAAACTCCCCATGACGCCAATATTTTACGTGCTGTTTAAAAACACAGGCCTATTGTGCAAACTGTAATAGCAGCAAGTAGCATTTTAAGCAACACAAAAACACTGCTCCAGGTGAGGCTCGAACTCACAACCTCGGCATGGCTCTGCAATGTACTGCTGTATAAAGTACCGCGCGCTAACCGATTGCGCCACTGGAGCTTCGCTCACATTGGCTGCAATCGTGTATATGTACCACGAGCTTTATCATCCCTGCAACATATCCCAAATACTTCTAAATGCATTTTTTTCCCGCTGTGACTTCGGTATTCGTTTATTGATCGAGACTTATATTCTGCTGGCTATATACTGAACGCTTCGTTTTCCCACAGCCAGTTGTTTGAAGCCTCACGTGTTTTAGCTTGCTGTGTAAGTTAGTGAAGACATGCAGTAATACGCTTTATCGTATTTCGTAGGGTAGCGTACATCATGTGCATTGCTTTAACCCTTAAATGCGATGTTTTGAACGATAGCAATGCTCTGTCAATATAGCAGTTTGTACTATTTGACGCTAGCGTTATAGTGATTAGTTAGCAAGAGAGCTAGCGTAACAGCAGATTGTCAACATGGCATTGTTCTTCCACCATTATAATATGAAACAAGCTGCTTTTCTTCTATTTCACATTTGTAATACATACGTTTATGCTTCGGTAAAAAATAAATTCGTCTTACGAACGTTAATACTAAACAACAGGGTTTTACGATGCACCTCTGTTACCCTGTCCCGACAATTACAAATTCTACTTTCCTCACATATTCTACTTGCATATTATTTCATTAGTAACTCACGGACAATTTTAGCAAAACTGCTCTGTGCTGCAGTACAAATTCAGAGCACTCACGTTTCGTTTAGTACGCTGTAAACAGGCAGAAATTATTATAAATACTCTATAACTCCTCTATAGGTAATTGTTTCTTAAAGGAATGGTTCACCCAAAAATTTAAATACTGTCATCATTTACTCACCCTCGAATAGTTTCAAACCTGCGTGAATAATATTTTTAAGAAGGTTTGTAACCAGGCTATTTTAGGTCACCATTGACTTCCATAGTAGCAAAATAAAAATATAAAGATAAAAAATACTAAAAAACGATGGTGACCCAAAACCGCCTGCTTACAAACTTTCATTAAAATATCCTCCTTTGTGTTTCGGCAGAACAAAGAAATTCATACAGGTCTGAAATTACTCGAGGGTGAGTAAATGATGACAGAATAAAAAAATTTAGGTTGAACTATTTTTTTAACTGTTTTAACTAAGAAGCGAATAATCTGCCCATCAGGTCACCCAAACCTAAAAATATGCTAAATTATATGAACTTCTGAGAAAGGTCATCTGGTGTTGCTAAATGTCTTGTAATTACATTGGCCTTCGAGACAAATCATTTGGTCAGAGCCACATATCTCACGCTGATAAAACATCCCCATTTCCCAAAGAAAAGAGATCTTCACCAGACAGTGTCAGTTACTTCAAAATGAATAAAATTAAGATGAAATTGAGATGAAATTCACAGCTCAAAGTGCAACCTTTCCCCCAGAAACACACCTCTTTAATTCTACTTCAAAAATGAAGTCTTTTATATATAAAAGTGAAAGATGCAGCCAGCAAATAATGGGAGTAGAGGAGCTGTCAGGGTGATGGTGCATTGCAAATAAGCCGCAGTGATGAAATAACATGACAACAGAAATAACTGGTAGGCTGTGGGTTCATTTCAGTTTAAGCTATTTTTCAGGATGCCTTCCAGTTTTGACTCTTCGATGTCTACTGGCCTTGCGCTCTTTATGTACAACTTCTCCTCTTCCACCAGACACCCTGCATTCAGAAACTGCAGCTATTGTTCTGAGCTCTGAATAAATGCCCCATTTATATGGCATGCATATTTATTTTTTCGTCCTTTATGCTCTCTTCCCATTTTAACATGCTTCTTCCTCAATTTTGCTAATCTGAACACATTTGTGCGTTCCCAGACTCTCTATTTTTGTTTAGCTTCTCGCTTTGCCATATTTGTACATCCTCAGGTGTCACGGATCTTAATAATTCTGTAAGCGTTTGGGGCACTGAAATAAAGTTATGCATCTGAATAAATTGAGGCGGCCGTTTAGAGATCCAGGAAGCTATATAGACACCTACTTGTGGTAAAGGAAGTAGTTATACTTTCCATTTACAAGCAATCACAGTGAAAAGGCTGTCAAATCTTTTGAATATACAACATCTGTTTTAACTACAACCGCAAGATCCATGTGGGATGCCTACACTGAAGTGAAAATGACAGAACCGTGTTTTTGGGAGTGCTTGTATGCAGAGCATATAAATAAATGACTAAATCAAGCTATATAAATCTCCATTTGTTTGTGTTGCTCTTCAACACTTTCACTCTCTGCATACTTATTCAGTACCACCCGACAACAGATCTCCAAGGTCTTCTCTAGATGGTTCCAGGTCATATTGACGGTCTTTATATGGTTCTTGGCACCGTGTGTTTCCTGGTCTGCCTCTTTTGCCCTGCAGGTTCCATGTTAGGGCTTGTCTTGTGATTACGTAAAGCCTGGAACACACCATGCACCACTTTTCCCCCAAATTTCCAACAGATTTTACAGTCTGAACAAGTTGACGCTAGTTGAGGAAAGCCAGAGCTGACAGATTCCAAAAAAAAAAAAGGTAGTGTATGATGCTTCAGACTTTGATCCTATCCGGTCGGAGAATATCAAAACATATTTCAGACGATTTTTAGAACACATTTGTTGCTATTTGTCAAGCGTTTCCAACAATTTCAAATCAACAAAGTGCACATTTTCATGCTTGACTTTCTTGTGGCGAACAACTTTAAAGTCTGGTAGTGTACGATCCTCGGGCGTGCATTGTATGATGCTCAGTTTTCCGTCTGTAAGTGTATGATGCCTAAGCGTTTTTAAAATGTTCAGATTTTAGTGTATCTCAGCCTTAAGTTGTGCCCTATCCATCTCCAGCGCCCGTTTCTTGATTTGCGTCCTCTGCTGACAGTCGGTCTGTTTTCTGCCACAGTCCGCTGCCACTGATGGTTTCTGGTCAATGGATACATAAGATCTCACAGAGGCAGAGTAGTTCTTCTGTAGTTCTCCAGGTTTTTGCCTTGACATTGGTTATGAAGATCCTGGCTGACGTACTCTCTGCCTACCACCAGCATTAAATCTTTTATCTAAGATCTGTATTTTGCGTTTCTGCTTTAACTCATTGTCTTCCAGCAAAGCGCATGTTCGGTTTATGTAAGATGACTAACAAACATTAAGCAATCCCTGCAAATGATTAATGATAAATGAGAATTAAGTATCGGAGTGTATCACTGGGATCATAACACTTCCTATTGCGTATCAAGCGCTATAACTTTACCTTCAGTCTGGTAAGTTTTAAAATGTTAACATTTCAGATATGTAATTTTGTCACTCTGGTCACAATTACAATATTATTGTATTTATATGATTTGCTTGGATTTCACTGAAAATGGACTGAATTGCTGTCAAATTATGACAACATCACGTCTAACAAGGAACAGAAAGACTTAGCGGTTCTGAATAATTAAGTACGTGTTAAAAAGAATTAATAAGGTCTGTGTGGTACTGGTGTTCATTGTATTGATTTTAATAAAGTTTCTGTTTCGGTTTACAAATGGTTAATATGTAAGGTTACTAAGGTTTCACTTTCACTTTGTCTCTTCTGGTTTATGAGCCACTGTTTTATTAGATTATGATTCATTAAATTCCACCTTCTTTCTGCAAAAATTTCATAAAGCTATTAATATGTTAATTCATTCACAAAATATAGCTTTTATGTCACAAAATTACATCAAAATCCCCCATAACCTTTAAAATCTTAGGACCAAAATCAAAATTTTATTATTTAGTAGTGCATACAAAAAAGTTTACATGATATATTTGTATCGTGTACTACGCATATTTATTATGTATATATAAATACACACATATAGTATGAATTTTTTATATTTCCTATATAAACATTATATATAACATATTGTTCTAAAATATATACATTCACGTTGTTGCATTTACATATACATGTAGATAATTTATATATAAATATACACAGTTTACACATTATGTAAACAACTAGCTTTATTATGAAAGCGATTAATCACGATTAATTGTTCGACAGCACTATTATTTAGTTTATTTCAGCGTTACAGTGTATTCAACTTAAGATGGTCATTTACATGCAAATGCAGAACTTATTCCAAACAAAACCCTGTAAATCAATGCTCTCTATATTAAAAAGCGAGTTTATGCTGCGGTGTCAGCACTGATAGGTTACTGCTGCGTAAACATGGATTTTAACCTCGCGGTCACACACCGTATGTATGAGCACACACGCCCCATTATTCAATAACTCTGAGGTAGTTTGTCACGGATTCCCTGATGGAATAAACCACAGCTGAAAAAAGTTGTTGCCTACCCAGACAGATTATTGCAAGCATCTTGCTGCATTCTGAAATTAGAGAAAAATGACCAACCAGTCTCTTCATGTCAACATTGACAAGTGGATTGCTGAAAATGAGAGTTCGTTTCTACCACCTGTATGCAACAAATTAATGTGAGTTAAATCTTTCATAGGCGAGCAATGACTTATGTATATTCATATATATATAATAAAAAAATAAGCCTTGTCTATTGTGTTTTAGGTTCTTTTATCAGCTGAATATTATGTATGTTGGTGGTCCAAATGTAAGGAAGGATTATCACATTGAGGAAGGAGAAGAGGTGAGGTGCTATTCATGCAACAAGTGAGATAATATTACAAATTAACATGATGTGTTCATTTAAGAACAGCCAACTTGCTTTTTATTTTGATTAACTGCACTGTATTCTGGGAATCAGACCTGAGAAGGCTAACAGGTGATAAGAACAGAGTTAGCCACGATCCTCAAAGGTTAGTGCTTTAGGGGATTAGATTGTCCAGGAAAAGAAGAGGAAAGAGCACATAACTAATAATTAAAGATGTTGATATTTGCAGTGTGGTTTTCTGCTCTCATCTCGTGAATTATTCTTTAGGATTTGCTCCACAAACGAAAAGCTTCCATTGCAGCGGTTTTCCAAATACACTTTGCATTTTTAATGGGGACAAAGTCTTTGTGATGATGCAATTCCCTGTCCTTTCTCTGAGAGAGGTTGAGTAAAACACAATTTTATAGTGTTTGGCTGAAAAACTACGTTTTTAGCTGCATGCTAAGTTTTGGAATACCTTTACAACAGTAAAAACAAGCGGTAGACTTTGGCGCTCATTTGCCAAGAACAGCAAGCGTGGCAACTGGAGAGATAATGCCACCAATAAAGTCAGATACATAACAACCCACACAATATCAACATTAAGACGCTGATTATGATATCACTATGTGTAATATTATGGTAATTAAAGGTGTCAGTCATTTTGCTAACTTTTAGACTTCATTTCTCAAAGCCCCTCCTCTTATGACATGTCAGCCAATCCAATGTCAAAATGATTTTAAAACTGAATGCGTTTCTGATTGGCTTTAATTTAAGAAAATAAATAAAGATAATAGTAACTTATTTCTTTGAAGTGCCACTATTATGGATTCATGACAATGAGCTTTCATGCAGTGTTTTAACGCAGCTCTATGTGAATGAAAACACCCTGCAAAGTTTCATACATGTATAATTGAAAGAAAGAGTTGACTCTGAATCATTTTAAAAGGAGTCCAGAGCCATTTCACATTGACATCGATATGAAACATTAGCATATTGCCCACCTGGGAAAATTTGAAACTTGAACAATGTAAATTCATTCTTTGCCACTAGGTGCCTTTTTTTCGAAGCGTTAAAGTTCATAAGCAGTAAATGTCAACCTGTTGTTTGGGACTCCCGAAAATAAAAACATTTTAACTACTGCTTTTTCTTTTTTCTCTCCACTATTGTCCCTTTCATCTCTGCTCTGTACTTCTGTGAGCAATTTTAAATTGCATCATTTCTCAAGTCTCCTGGGATAAGTTGCATTTCTTATTTGTAAGTCACTTTGGATCTGCTAAATGAATAAATTTAAATACGTAAATGAAACCTATTTCAGTGGCTGAAAAACAGAGTATGCACCAGGGCATTAAAACACTTCATACAGCGCCTTTACAGTGGCAAATTTCCAAGTCGTACAACAGCAGAAAATGAATAGAACTGACTCTTGCTGAGCATCTCACAATATCACACCTTCAAAAATGACCTAGATTAGTTTAGTGAGCCAGTCAGGACTCTGTTCATTGGTTAATGTTTTAATCTTGGTCACTAGAGGTCAGTGCAAGCCATTCGAGAAGGCTATGTTTGCTCTAGATATTCCACGCGTGAGGAAAGTCTACTTTCGAGGCACGATATCTTACATAAGTCTTCTGTTGAGTGTAATTTAGGCTACGTGAAGGTTTAACAGTAAAACTGTTAAATCAGATACAGTTCACAGGGCGGAATGATATAGATTTTCTCTGGAAGAAAAGCATGAAGCGTGAAGTTTTATTGCGAGGCTATAAATGAAATCACACTTGCAGAAAAAGAGTTTCTGACACTGCATTTGTAATACAGGTCACAGTTACGAGGCTGATGGTTTTAAACAAAGGCAAACAAGGAAAGCTATAAGCGTTGTCTAGTTCACAGAACACTAATATTCCTCTGACTGACTTCCTGTTTTATTTGCCTTTGTGTCGTAGCTCTTTTACCAGGTCAGGGGTGACATGGTTTTAAAAGTGATAGAGAACGGCAAGCATAAAGACATACACATTCGTGAAGGAGAGGTGAGAATCATCTGGATTTGTCTGAAAAGGCTGTTTTCTGTCAAACCACAATGATGTTTTGGTAACACTTTATTAGCTACTTAGTAGTAGCCATTGTACTTGAAATATTAACTCATTAACAGCTTGTTATTATATAGCAGGCAGCTGCTGTTACACATATGTACAATTACACTTAAGTACAATCTCGGTACACCTTATTTTAAGTAGCTTATGCCTGTGTGATATTCTATAATTTCAATGTAATTATAAAGGTATTACATGTACTAATGGGATCGATCAAACTAAGGTGCAGCTAGATAAGGTTTACAGTATAGATACACATCAAGTACAATTCTGATACACTTTATTTTAAGTAGCTTATGTCTGTGTACTCGATTTTATAATTATGTTGTATAAAGCCTGAAACACATATGTGACAATCTTTTGGTTACACAAGCAGCTGTGTAACAGACTCGCTCTGTAACATATTTGTAACAGTAGCTGACTATTACATCTACATAATTACAAATTGTTTCATAACTTAGTTGCATTGTAAGTACATTTTGTTTTATGGAAGTGCAACAGCTTCTACTAAGTACTAGGTAATTATCTTTAAATAAAGAGTTACTAACGTTTTATATGTTGCTGCTATTCTCAGATGTTCCTTCTTCCTGCACGGATTCCCCATTCTCCTCAGAATCACGCAAACACAGTAGGATTGGTGGTGGAGAGAAGGAGGCTTCAGCTCAGAGACAGATGGCCTCAGGTACCATGGGATACTTCTCCTAGACACATCCATCCTACATTTTGTCTGCCTTTGAGCTAACCATACTCTCAAGTCAACCCCAACACACACTGGGATCAATTATTTGTCACCTTAAGATCACACTTGCCTGTTGATGTTACTGTACATTTACCTGAACCGCAATGCTGTAATGCTACTATTGTGGAATAAAACATAAAATATGGGTGACAAAGGATGTGTCATTTCTCTTCTGCTAGGTATTTTGTGGATAATAGTGCGGATGTCTTGTTTGAACGTTGGTTCTATTGTGAGAACCTGGGAACCCAACTTGTTCCCGTCATCAAAGAGTAAGTATTATTTGCTTCTGTTAAGGTTGATTCTTTAATGTTTAATCAAAAATACAGTTATACAAAAATACATATACAGTATAAGCCCTGAGGTATCTTAGTCTTCCCAATTTTGCGTGCGTATGCATGTACATAAAAATAATGAGCTGCATTTGTATATGTCAGGTTTATGGATTCCAAACAGAATAAAACAGGAAAGCCTGATCCAGGTAAATGCAATTGTTCACTTTACTGTTGCATGATGAAACAAGGTGAAATACCCTTATATTTAAATGCCATTACTGTATAGGCCTGTAGTTCTGGGGTTTTAATACCAGGGTTTTGATATAAATTATTTGTTCTTCTCTATATCTGAAGGCTTTGTGTAATAACAAGTTCACTCTAATTGAACACTTGTAATGCTTACTTGTACATAGTTCTTATATATTTAATCACTCTGTTCATTCAGTAACTGTTTAATCTTTGCAGCTGAACCCATCAAGCCAACCCCATACCCACTCAACGCAATGAAGGTGATGGAACCGTTCTGCTTCAGAGAGTGGGTGGAAAAGCAGAAGCCCGCCCTGACCAGGGGTCAGCCGGTGGATATGTTCGGAGCACAGTTTGAGACTGAGGTGAGGAGAAGAAGCTTAGTTAACCAATCCGTCCTACTTCCTGCAGGAGTCAGTCAGATGAGATTCAGGTCATTAATCAGAGGTCTGACTGTGAGCAGTTTCTCATCAGCAAAGTATTGACGTATGCATAAGGTGGAGGAACACCGAGCCTGTCTGTCAAATGGAGTCAACCATTACAAGAACAGAAACCGAACTTCTGCAGCTTGGACCTCATTCCTTTCTAACTGTGTCCTGTGAAATTTTGTTTAACTCATGAAAGAGTAGCAAGACAGTGAGCTACTGATTTACAGTTGTGCGAGTATTGAGAAATGGGACTTTGTAGATGATGGATGAAGCTTAGGCAATAATGCATTTGCTGACTTAGACCTTCTGCCTAATAGACGTTTCTCTTTGGTGCCGGGACATCCGGAACATCTAGGAGAAAAACTGATGGCTGGATCTGGCAACTGGTAACACATTCTTCATAATCGTTTTTATATTCCTTCTGACCTTCAGGTTTACTCTTAAACTTTGCTTTTTACCACTTTTACTGAATTTTCTTTTAGGAGGGTCCTCCAGCATCTTCATGAATGGCAAGGAGTACAACCTGTCCATAGGAGATTGTCTTCTTATATTTGGAGAGACAGAGTGAGTGTGCTATTCATACAAGCATGTTGTGCTAATAGTCTAATAACTGCTAAGTGACTGAACGTTTTGTGATGAATAAGAAATCTCAGTGACAGAAAACTGAGCAAGTATTTATATTACTGTGTGCGAATGACAACACTGTGTTTGTGTGTGGGCTTCTTTAGGTATCAGTGGAAAGCGATCACAAGATTGTGTCGCTTTGTATGTTGCCCAAGACCCAGAAAGGAAAAGACCCTTCTGAGACAATGGTTTTAATAACGACAATCACGCAAGTGCAGTGTCAAGTGCAGTATCATGTATACAATAATCACAATATTCAAACATTATTACACAACACATAAGTTTCTTGTATTAGGCCTTAAATAATAAAAAGCCTTAGTCGATAAAAAAAATTTTTTTATTAAAAGGTATTTAAATACAATTAATATAACGGTCTACATTATAATTTATTGTTTGATTTAATTTAATGCCTTTAAATATGTAATGCATTATATATTTAAGTACTTCATCAATCCTAAATTGATTTTATAAAAGCGGTTTCGACATAACCATCTGGCTACAGTGTTGGTACCAAAAATATAAAATAGTATGGTGCGGTCAATTTTGGTACCTGACAAAAATGTGCTGCTACTCAGCAGTTTTATAAAGCAGAAAAGCTAAGGTAGCGTTAGATAATGTGTGGTTAAAGCTAGCACATTTGGCAGCTATCCAACACACTTGGCCGCACTGTGATAGAAATGGTGGTAAACATGTGAGATGCGGTTCACTGCCCTCGATTCATTGAAAAGCAGGACCGTAGAAGTGAAACATGGCATAACAAACAGAGCAAACGGAAAAGGTGAACCTGTAGACCTGACAGTTTTATTCCAGCACTTGTGTAAGGCTGGTAATTTGCTGCCTAAGGTAACACTGGAAAAAGGAAAAAGTGCTGGTTTCATACCAAAGCCAGAATCTCGGTATTGTGCCAACCATTCTTGCCTGCAGTCCCAGGTATTAACATATAAACAGTGTTTCTGTTATCGTTATGTGCAATGTTTTCCTAACATTCAGACCGAGTTTTATCTTCACTTTTGCAGAACAAAGCAACAGTGCCGTTCGCTTTTTTTCTGCAGCCTTGGTTTTGAAAATAAATTTTCCATTCGTTTTTCCCATAGGGATTTTTAAAACATCTGAAGTAGTCAAAGCAGTCGGCTACAAGGTGAATCACATCACAAGAGACACAATCGCACGATGAATGCAAAATACATAATTAAATGAAAAATGACAGATAAATATGAAACCATTATGTCAGAACGCCTATTGTGCTTTCTTTAGTTCTCTGTTAGAAAATTATTTCTTTGCAGAATCATGGTTAAAAGTAGTTTTTGCCAGGAATTTTGCAGTTCAACACGAATATTAAAACATGCAAATGAACAAGCGAATAAATGAAGACTGGCGGCCCGATAAAAGAATACACACCGCTGATTAATAACCTTGTAGCTCACTGTGAGTCTGTCTTTAAAAATTAGATATAAATTCACATTTGCGAGTTGTAATGTCTAACTCTGAAGAACAAAAAAAGGCCAGTAAAAGCTTCATTTAAATTCAATTTAAGATATTTTGGATGAAATCCGAGAGGCTTGTGACTGTCCCATTGACCGCCTAGTAATGAACACTCTCATGGTCCAGAAAAGTATGGAAGACATCATTAGAATATTCCATCTGTAATGTTTCATTCCACCATATCTCAAGCCTATTGGTTTGCATCCAAAATATCCTAAATTGTGTTTTCCGAAGTCAAAGCTTTTACGGGTTTGGAATGACATGGGGGTACAGTAAGTGTTTAATGATCAAATTCACTTTGGAGTGGAGTAACCCTTTATCCCAGCACAAAGGCATATCATTTTGGTATTGTTTGTTAAACAGTAAAGATGTGCAACGAGGTATAGGTTTATTTTGACTGCTTATCTAGTCGTATCTTCAAAGTGTTCCCGATAACGTGTTTTTCAGCTATAAGTGCCGCATAACGCCCATGGGAGCGGCATATTCGGCGTCACCAGCCCTATGAAGTTATACCTGAATTCTGAATAGTCCCAAGGACAGGCCCCGAACAGCCTGAGCAGAAAGCCCCAGCTGAACTCCCACAGATAGATAAAGAGAGTGTAAACAGTCAGTCTGACTGGTAGGGGGCGGTGTTTCTGCTTCAGCCTCGCGCTTAGGCTCTCCATGACGAAAATGGCAGAGCTGTAAATAAGAAGTGCCCATAGGCTTGTGTGGCCTGCGAGTCTGTGGTCACGGGTGTAATACAATCCCAAGCTGCGGTGAGCGCCACCTCACAGAGACACCCGTGCAGGGGCGAAATGTACAGTCGGGCGAGAGGTGAGAGGGGTGTGGTTGTGATTTGACCAGAGCCGTCAGTGTCTGCAACAACAGAAGGTTTTGTTAGCACAAGTGTACGTACTTGCCTTTGTTGATTATACTTTATATGATTAACTAGCAAGCAAAGCGTTTGATGCGATAAAGGCTTGGAGGATGTGCAAAACAATCCAGAAGGCATTACGCGTTCTTCAGTGGAAAGACAAATACTGTTTGTTATTTGGCTTCATTATCTGCATGTTAAAGATATATTAGTGAAGCACGCTTCTGAAATCTCTCACTTGGTCACTTATAAATAGTGTTTATTATTGCCTTTTAAGTCATTGTATCTGTGCTCTGGATACTAAAAAGGTAAGTGAAAGAGCCCTGGTTTTGTCTAAGGTGAAAATCTTGATCCGATTTCCTTTGTGGGAGTCACAGTCAGGTTCACTTTTTCACAATTGCGAATTTATATGAATTGGGGACTTGAAAATATGTATAATTTAGAAATAAATCAGACATTTTTACAAGTGGGGGTAAATCTGAGTTCATATGAGTTAGCCACCTCAAAGTCTGAATGAATTGCATATGTTATAATGTTATAATTGTAGCATGTGTCAATTAATATGCACTTATTGATAATCTTATAGGCCAGTAGGTTAGGCTAGGGAGAATGTAAATTAAACAAATAGATTTAGAATAAATGTTTGTATTGTACTGTGGTTTCTCTCTCTTTCTCTCTCTCTCAATTAAAATAAATCAAAGGATCCTAGTATACGACAAATTTAAGTTTTAAGTCAAAAAGTTTACAGTTAATAGTTTTGACAGTTCCATTTTGAAGTCAAAATTAACTCCTTAGTGTTAAACACAAGGCCAAATAAACAGTTCAGAAGACTTTGTCTAATTGGACAGTCGTTAAAATGTCAATCATCACACTGAAATACATTTAACTTAAATGAGTACATTTTCCTTACATTCTTTTACTCTCTTCTGGTTAGTTTACTATTTGCTGTATGATTCTTTAATCGTTTGCTTTTTATTATTTTATTTAATTTTCCAAATCATGCAGGGTTACAAAATGTCTAGTTCTGAAGAAAAAAAGTTTCACAATTCTGCAATTGCATGTCACCACATTAGAACTGTGAGATAATCTTTTAGTTTATATTAGCTCAGTCCTGATTTCTCAGAATTGTGAGTTTTGTAAAAAAAAAAAAAAAAAAAATATTTATCATTTTTTTTTTTTATTTTTTTTTTTAATAGTTGTAAACTAATAATAAATCTAAACAATTTACTATTAAGTAACTAATAATATAGCTTATATTATAACTTAAGCAAATATAACCAGGACCGAGGAAACGCATTAGTAGATAAAAGTATCTTTGAGTGCTCCAAGCATGTATCAAACAAGTACAGAGATTTTTTTATAATCTAATTTCATTTTCAAGAAGCAGAATGAAAGGGTATTTGTGGATTTTATTGTACAGGATATGGGCAATGAGAAATGCTTAGCTTGACAATGTGCGGTGGCATCTGCCACTATTGCAATATTTTCCTTTCCAAATGCTCTACAAAAGACATTTTGTGACCCATTTAATGCAGAACAACTGGACACACTACATTTATTTACTGACAGACGTCTGCTTTTGGATCTGTTGCTGCTATCATTTTATCGGTAATAAATAAAGAGCAATATTGCTGAGAAAAATAGAAAAATCCTTCCCTTGCAAACCTAAAAAACATGTAGTTTAGCGACATTCTAATGTCAAAATGTGGCATTTAAAGCTAATTTATTTAAAATAGTCAGTTGCTCACTGTTGCCCGTCTAATTGTTTAATAACCAGACAACAAATTGTATTTGCTCCCATTTAATTCAATTTTCTTACAAATTGAAAAATCTCCTTGATGCACTTTTGCTATTTATTTACTAAATGTCATCCCCGGACATACTGAATATATGAATCAGCTGCTCACCGTAGTTGAGGTGTAAACACGTGTTAAAAGGAAAACCTTACTGATATAGAGTAAACTTGTAGAGTTGAACCATAGTACAGATATTGCCGAGATAAGATGCCCAAAAATAGGTCACTCTCAGATACAGGCTCGAAATCACACATGAAAGGCAAATAAGGATCTTTCAGCTTTCATTCTGAGTATGACGCATCAGAACATTTCAACCAAGTAGTTTGTGTGTCAGTGTTCCTTCTGACGTTATGTTATAGGTTCACCTCCTCGCTTTCGCTGGTTTTAGATTTAAGCTGGCTTCCTAGCTGGACTTTTTTTGTGACCCCTTGAAAAAAGCCCCAAACCTCTTCTGAGATCATAGAAACAGAGATCAAACAAAGCAACGACATTAAGGCCTAACTTAAAGGGGTCATGCTGATGATGGCGGATGGTTTCGATGGCGTCTTTCATACTTTCCTGGACCTTGACAGTGTTCATTACTTGGCAATCAAATAAACCTATTCAAACCTGGCATTCAAATAATACTTACAGAAAAATATATGCAATACAATTATAAAATAGAAGTAATAACTTTTTTTCTTTTTTGATACACAAAAGCATTATGGCCAAAGATATGACTATTTCTGAACAGTCTAATAGAAGTATATACATTAGGGTTATGCCTTTGGGTCGTTGGATAACTGATGACTAATTTGTTCCTCTTTTGTAAGTCCCTATGGATAAAAGCATCTGCTAAACGCATTAATGTAAATGTAAGTCATGCTGTCAGCACCAAGATAAACGATGTGCCTATCATCTGTTGTATACGAGAAAAATCTGGCAATTGCTGCCACTAATTGTACAGGAGTCATTGGGTTTTCATACCCTGTTTCCATCATACTGAATGCAGTTTTCTTGTGATACTTGTTGCATTTTCTTTTTACATTTGGTGCAAGCAAAGCCTTAGCCTATCCAATGGTATTTTACTTCCAACTAACGCAGTGATAGTTCCAACCGTAATTAAACGTGTCTGACTTCTTGTTTGGACGCCATGTATTTGAGCCGTGCCCAGTTAAATAGAGATGTTTTCTCCGCCATTAGAAATCATTACAGGAGAAGCGCCATCATCCATTCAGATATCAGCCATGCGTGAATGATTACCTGAAATCACTGAAATCAACTGTTCATTTCAAACGATAAACCACCTAAAACTCACCATCACTCTTAGGGCCCTGCCTTCTCACCAGTAACGTTCTAGACTCCATCTCCCGTTCGTCCGACTCAACAGCACAGAGCGGCTTCTTGAATCTATACCATTTCCTGTTACTGCCCAAGTTCTCTAGTCCTGAGAGCACAATGGCTAAATATTAAGCCAGCGCTATCAGTGACATCCCCACTTGGGCTGTACAGAAATAAAGAGTCTAAAGGGCGGGGACCCTAGGCATACTATGGGATCAAGAGATGCAAACAAATATACTGGTACAAGGCTTTCTGGGGGAGCTGTGATAGGCCCGTTGATCATTCTTCATACTAGCAGAAGTTTTGCATGTTATCACTTGATGTTATTGAAAATGGGTTTTGTGGCTTTAAGCAGATGTAGCTGTTATTAAAACTTTGCAACTTTTGAATACACGGTCAAAATAAAGACTGTGGTCAACTTAAAGCCATCTCAAAAGTCTCCAAGATTTATCTTGACATTTTTGAGAGGATTTCTGGTTGCACTGTTACGTGCATTTCTGATGCAAAATGTACTCCAAAATTGTTCCAAAATATCTGTTTGCCTACATTCTAAGGCAATCCCAGAATGCAACAAAGTGAGGGACATGTCCATTATAAACATACATATTTATAAAACAAATATACAAATAATAGTAATTATTATTATTATAATTATAATTCATATATGCATCGGCATTGCAACTTGCCAAAATGTTATTGAAATAAATTTTAGTCTGTTCTGCTGTACGCTCCACGCTATGCACAGCTTTGTTTTATTTTAGTGATAATGCTTTAAAACACAGCTTCCTGTGAAGACAGTAGATCAGAAGGCAGCTCAACGTGTTTTGGAACGGCGCCGTAGACATAAGGTGATATTTCAGGTAAATATGTAGCTGACCAAAACACTCATTATACAGAATATGACAATGATACATTAGCAATTAAAATGTGTTCTCTGCTCCATGTCACATCCAATTTCTAGTTTCCACAGTCGAGATAAACAATTCTGTGAGCTGGGCTAATGACACAAGAGGCTTTAACCTAAAATAAGAGGAAGTCAAACACATCGCTATAAATAATAGCCCTAGTTCATGCAAAGGAAGAACTTTTCTCCAGGACATACAAAAGCTGCCATGGCACCATTATTATATCTCTCATGTTTGCTTTTCTCTGCTGCGTAATAAAAAAGTCAAATGACTGATTAGTGGGGAACAGAGTCCAATGCAAATTTGCACACAATAAACAAAAGATAAAAAAAGGTGGTCTTAATTATTTATCATTTATATAAAAAAAGCATACATATCCACAGTCGTACACCGTAAAAAGTGAAAGACTGAGGCACAAAACATCTCTGTTTGAGTGTTATGACTAGCACAATAAAGAAACGCTGGCTCAGCCAAATGCCATAAATGTGGGGGGGGCATATTGATATGCATGGTATTTCCTTCACATGTAACCACTGTTAGTTTAGAATCGTTGCTTATGCACTGAACAGCAAGGATATTATCTCTGCAGACATCAAACTGTTGAAGTGTCAGAAAGAGCAAAAGAAGCATCAGTATTGGCCTCAACTTCACTTTCCATCTTGATGTCACTACGAGATTTTAAGGAATACATTCGTTACATGTTACCTTACTTAAGTTTAAAATGGGGCTTGGAAACCTGTCATTCAGTAGAGTTTTTTATTCTCTTGAAGAGTTTGGTTTCGCACAGGATGCACGGGAAATTCTAGCTGGACTAAAACAGATGGATCTCATCATTAGACCACACTATATGCCTTTTGAATTTATGCCAAGCTGCATATTTGCATGCAACCAGTTTGTTCAGCAGTGTTGCTGTGCAACAACATCACTTTCTTATGCTTTAAACATTATTGCATATCTATATATTGCATTATTGAAATAAACTAAATGTATTAAAACAGGGTAATGTAAGGTAACGTTAAAACTGCACCAAAATTGGGTAAGACACGTTCCCTTTGCGTCATTATGACTCAGACAGAGGAAGCTCGCTTTGACACAACTACTGAGCGCGAGCTTCGCTCAGACGAGAACTTGTTTCACACTCTCTCAAGACACAATCTGCCAAATAGTCAGTTGTCAACTCTGGTAAGTCACGAGAAACTTTTCTTACAGAAAAACGATTACCTTTTTATCTAAATTAAGAACTCCACTTTAAGCTGGGTCATATTTAATGGTGAAACGTAGCTCATGAAACCAGGGCTGTATTTGCAAATGATAAATTAACACTGAAGTTGGTTTTATGCATCGATGTTAAAGGTTAGGTGAACAACAAAATCACATTAAAACCGCATAGAGCAAATATGTTTTTCTCATATTTAACCAAAGGTAAAACATGTACCTGAAGAGAGATGGGAAATGTGTATTACCGTTTCCATTCATCTTTTCTACATAGAACTCTATGGTCAACAGATGACAGACCAAGCTGAAACCTGCTGTTACTCTGTTCTCTGCAAAGAGGAACAACCCTGACCTTGTTGGGCGCCAACATAACTTCATTTTGATTAAAAAAGGAAAACAATGTCTATTCATTACCAAAAATGTTTTTTTAATTAAAATCCTAATTTCAGATACATTTATTTCAGTATGTAGATATGCAAGCTGACTGTGTAAACCATATGTAAAACACTACTTCTCCTTTACATATTGATATTTCAAAATCCTCTAAAGAAATAAGATTGCTTCGGTTTCATGGTTAAAAATGGTCCGCTGTGCAGATATTTGCATGCTATTCATGGGTACACATATTTTCAGTTTCATTGCTCCAAGAATCCAGAACCCCATAAATCATTTAGATTATTTTTCAGTAGTCAATATTAGATTGGATTATTTTTCTTAGTACACATTTTAACCCTTTGATATATGAATCATGAAACCGTAAAGTTGGGAAAATACTAAAAGGCATAAAGAGAACAGTTGGTTAACAGGGAAAGTTCACGCCACAATTAAAATAAATAGTTAATACTGAAGTTGATCTTTTTTTCTTTTTTTATTCTGTTAAATACAAAAGAAAATATTCTGAAGAATGTTGGAATGTTGAAAGTGGTGGCAGACATTGAAAAAAAATTAATGGAAGTCATTGGCTGACTACCAATATTTTTCCAAATATTTTTGGTGTTCCATAGGAAAAAAAAAGTTTTCTAAACAAACATGAGAATGAGTAAATAATGGAAAAACGTGCCTTTTTGGCTGAACTATCCTTTTAAGGAAATCATGCATGGTGTTTTTAGACAACCATTCTTGAATGGTTATAAATGCATTTTAAAAACCTCAACTTAAATGGATGTCACAAATCATTCAAATGCCTGCTTTTGGTGTCATATTATTTCCACTCGCAGATACTCATGCAACAAAACTTTTGCTTCTACCATATTATGAAACCGTTGTTACTCTAAAACAGTTGCTTCAGCATTTTACACTACACAGGAAGGCAGACTTCCTTGTACAATGCAAACACTGTTGCAACAAGTTTATACTTCTCCCCACTTCTAGTAAAAGGGGTGGGTTTTGTAACATCAGCTCGTTTTAGTGAACAGAAATGTGTGGCCAAAGTGAAAGCCCTGCTATACAGGATGACCACATTCCAGCAGTGATATCACAATGTTGTTTCCATTGCAGAATTTCTAACGTGAAACTGAACTCTATTTTCAGCAATGCACAGCACTTCTGCAACCATGACGTCCAATAACAGTTACTGCGGTGCTTCAACTCAAAACCTGGTGGCATCCATCCTTCCTCCTGTACTCATCATTGAGCTGCTACTGGGTCTTCCTGGCAATTTCATGGCACTGTTTGTCTTCAGCAAAACCCTTAGGACTTGGAGGGCCAATGTCATGTTCCTCTTCAACCTGGTTATGTCTGACTTTCTGCTTCTCATCAGCCTCCCCTTCCGCATCGACAACTTCATGCGTGGTGAGAGTTGGATATTCGGAGACGCCTGGTGTCGGATCAACCTATTCATGCTCTCGGTCAACCGTTCAGCTAGCATCGCCTTCATGACCGCCGTGGCTGTTGACCGCTACTTTAAAGTGGCCCATCGCATCACAAGATAAACTACATAAGCACAAAGCAAGCAGGCGGCATTGCCTGCTTCATCTGGGCTGTTGTGATATTCCTAAGAATCCCTTTGCTGGCCAACAATCTTCTAGACGAGAAAAACAACATCTCCCTTTGCAGGAGCTTTAGCAACTATCAAAATCCATCGCTAGGTATCAAACTGCATTATACAGTGTTTATTTTAGAGTTCTTTTTGCCTTTATTACTCCTGGTCTTCTGCTCCGTGAGTATTGCATGTATCCTACGTACGCGCCAGATGGACAAGGACAAGAAAGGGAAAAGGGCTATTCGGACTGTCCTGGTAATTGTTGGGGTGTTTGTCTTCTGCTTCTTTCCCAGCATTGGCACAGGATTGACGGCACTCTATTTGAAAAAACTCGGACCTACGTACTGTGAGGCTTACACATTCACCAGTCAGTTGTTTTCTACATCCATAGCCTTCACCTACCTAAACAGTGCTCTGGACCCGGTCATCTACTGCTTCTCCAGCTCTATTTTCCGCAATTATCTGAGAAGTATTGTCAACCGAACTGGAATCATGGAGCTACAGATGAGCCGACGGGGCAGTATGCCCAGCGGAAGTGACTGAGGGTCATAGCAGTGTGCATAGCGCTTAATATTATTTTTTTTTTCCGTTATATTTTTATTAAGTCAAGTTTTCGTTTTGATATACATATACATTACTATTGTATTTTTTTTTCTTCTTCATATATTTTTATACTGATGCATAGAGAGGTGTATAATAAATCATTAATTGTTTTTTTTATTTGTATGGTAAAAACTGATATATAGTTATTTTTAATATTATTAGTGCAAAAGGACCAGAAAGTACCAGCTGTTTGAACATGACATTCCTAATTTTTTATTACAGTGTCTTAATTTACTTCCATAATGTATTGCAGTAACACTTTTCTGGAGCTCTAGAAGTAAAATGACTCAAGCAACCAATCAATTAATCAGCCATTCCATCCATCCATCAATCAATCTGCAGAACAGCCGTCAACCAAATGAATTCTGGCTGAGCAAACTCATACATGCTGACTGAATATCGGAGAAGCTCAAGGTGTACGAACAAACCTCCTGGTTTTCTTCCCCGTAATTAAGTCCCTTGAGCTTTGCCAACTAAAAGACAACTTTTTACATTGCCATTAATTGTATTAATTAGAAACATCAATATTAAGTAGCATACTAACAGCAGTTTATGTTTTCTTTTCTTGTTCATGCTTAATTTAAACTGTAAGTGTATTTACTAATGGTTCACATAGCATCCGGAGCTGTAACGGCAATAATCAGCTGTCGATACCTGTGATGCTGCATTCAGGCAAATGCAGGCACACATGCGCATATACAGGTTGTTAGAAATGCAGACACAGAATAAATTTGGCTCCAGTCATGTTGTCATAACTGGAACAGAAGGCTAGAGTGGATGCAGAAGAGGGTCTCTTAACTGCCAGGGGGGGAGATTGCACTTCAAAGGCTCCCACACACTCTCAAGCAGGCAGGATGCACTTCTATCCTCAGTTATAACCCTGAAAAGCTAATCGTTTCTGTGAAAACCACGAGGGTTGATGTATTTTTGGAAACTCTCTCTCAATGTCGGATCGATATAAATATGTTCTTGCATGTTTTCAAACTGCAATTCTGTGAATAATTTGATGAAATTACATTTGTTGGAGTTAAGAGCCTTCAAGCCAGAGTTAAATAAAAAAAAAAAAATGAATAGAACCATTGGTGACCATTGATGTTCAAAAAAACAACAAAACAACCGTCTCGTATCTTCTTTTTGGTTAAGTCAGTCTGTAAATAGTGATGGAACACAAGGGTTATCAAATGACATTTCCTCTCAGCACATACTCTTGTTTGTGGTTTTATGATGATTGCAAGGGCGAGAGATCTAACAAACTCACGTTATAACATCTTGCTAAATAGAATATCATGCTTTAACTTCCTGTCTTTCTTCCTTAAAAAGAGTACGTTCTTGGCTTACACTGCTGCCCAGTGGCTTTTCTTTATTCCTCTGACCGGAAATTAAGCTGACCACAACCCTTCCTGCATGATTTCCACTTTCACCACACTAGAATCAACTCTAGTATTATTTAAATGAGCTGACACTCCAGCCATACTGAATTTATTCCTCAAAACATGTTTGCGATATTTATTTCTAATACCAATTCAATTTCATAGCAGTTTGCTGTCAATCTAGTGGGATAACCTTCTCAATTACCAAAACTGAATAATGTGACAACAGCCATAGTGTGCCTTAATAGCACCTGTACTTCCATTTTAAAGTTAAAATAAACCATTTTGTTAACTGCTTGTGATGATTCAGACAGTATGACAACAATAACGTAATGTCATTTCTACAGTAACTTCCTGCTCATGTGTTTTGTGGCAACAACATATAGTGTAGAAGTACACTATATTTGCACTTGTAGTGGGTTTGAGATCTACTTGTATATGTGTGACTGCTGCTTGTGATTTATGCATTTGTAAGCACAACTCCAATGTCACAGGATAAATCGAAATGTATACTTTTAATGTAATGTACTGCATTTTTATAATAAAAGTATCTGTCATATGCATAAATGTATGATTCCCTTAAAATAAGAAACTAATTACACTTTTCTTCATCACTTTCAGATGATTAATAACCAAGAGCTCATCCAAGCATGCTAATAACTAATCTTTTTTATGACCTTTCCACTGACACAGAACGAGTCAACAAACCACATCGAGATTTCATTTGCATTCAGCTGTCTAGTTTCAATGCGTAAAATCCATTCGGTTTCCTTTTACAACATTGAGGATTATTACGTTTGTAAGCAAGAGTACATAATTCAACCGACAGATCTTTGTAATGAGTCAGATTTTTGTGCACACTATACATGTAGAAAATAATAGGTAAAACTTTAGAAAACGAATCCATCATTAATGAATAACTACACAAGAACACATGAGTAATACAATATTAGCACTCTAGCAACTACTACTAACTAGCAAGACATCAGTAACTATTATTTTTTCATACCTCCCCAAGAACTACTAAGAATTACAGTATACAGGTTCATAATTCATATGAATAATACATAATGTATAATTCATTCTAAAGTGTACAACCAAATACTTAAGAGAGAGTTGGAATTTTGAAGATTGTGATAACTCAGTAACATTGTAAGCTTTTGCGAGTTTTGTAAATTGAGTTATTTTGTTATTAACTCTTCGCTAGATTTAAATTATTGTTAGTGGGTTACTATGATCTTCACTTTAGAATAAAGGTTTGAGGGCCCAAGAAATTATCAGATGTCTTTACAGTATTTTTTTTAAAGCACATTACGTTTTCACCAAGAATTAAACCATCAGTAACATCCAGTGCCAATTTTCCCGAACTGCAACCTACCTGGAGTGTTGAGAACTGCGCTACATGTTGGCACACTAACCACGAGGCTATTGGCTCCAACAAGGCAAAAAATCATGAAACACGACCCCCTACCTCATCAGAACCACTAGCTGAATTGTTGTAAAATACATGAAGACAGATTTTTTTTTTTAAAGGCCTTACAGAGATATAGGTTGAGAGTGACTTTTGACGGTCTTTCTCATACCACTATTTGAAGAATTTATCTTCGAGAATCTTGCAGTAAAATATGGGAGTTCAATTTAAGTCCATCTCCTACACTGAAAGGTTTGTCTAGACCATTGTTAGTAACTATTCATACCAATATTCCCCTGACACCTTGCTGTTGTCCGACTCGAACTGGTGCCGCTGCCTCAAAAGTCACTCTCAATAACCTGTTTAAATAAACAACTTAAGCCTAGTCAGCTACATTACACAATGATTTTACTGACCTAAAATGGTTTTGGGCATAGATTTAGACACCATTTCATCTCACAGGGGCTTATGTAAATGAATCCAGACAGAACCTCACGCCTGTCTCTTCGGTATACGTCTGATTTGATAATAAAAGCTGACAGAGAAGTCAGGCTCATACTAGGTCAGGCTGATAAATGCTGGTATGTAACTCTTGTGCATGTCAGTTTTCGGATCTCTGTTAATAGGCAAAGTTTTAAAAACCGCAAAGGTTATGCTGTTCATTTCTCTGCCATGCTAGACGCATGTGAACGTGAACATCTCAGAAACAGCAAATGCTGTTTCTCAGTTGTCACAGCAATGTCAGTGTTTGCTTGTTAATAACTGATATTTTGACTCTCTAATTGGCCGTGCTCTCCCAGACAGTTTGGGAAGTGATAATTGGGAATGAGGTGTGTAAACGTAGACTGGCCTAGGGTGTCTTCTTCCTCCGCTCCGGACACAGCAGATTAATCGGATGTGCTACACTCAATTACCTCCTTCGGTTGTGGCCACAGCGTCAGCGTAAAAATAACCTCAAGATCAAATCTACACATCCTCCATCATGTGACGCATTGCCCCACTATCAGACCCAGACAGAGCCAATAGACTCTCGTGACTTAGCGCAGAGCCAGAATGGCAACAAAAGCCCTGAAGCATACGAAACTGTCAGAGCAGCTCTAAACCCGAACACCAGGTCCATGATACATTGTCTGTTTACGGTTTGTCAAGTTAAGAGAAAGAAACGGAGATAGAATCTTAGAAATAGAGACCTATTATTTTAAAACAGAACAATAAAATAAGTCCTCTGTTGAAGCGCACACATAGGTACCTGTCAGGGCTGTTTCTAAACTCTTGTGTATGTCGGGCAACCTGCATTAACCAGACAAAGCATGAATGTCGCCCAGCTTACTGGTTTCCTTTTCTTCAGGACGCTATCTTCTAATGTGATGAGAAGCGCGAGATGCGAAAGACCTTTTTGTTGTCTGTTCCTGTTGAGGAATCGCACTGATGTCTCCTGACAGGAACAGCATTGGGAGGCCTAGCTAATGGCCCTGGGTTCAGAAATCATCCGCTCCTGAGAGAAAGTAGCAGCAGTATGAGCTCTTTTCGCTGCCTTTAAAAATCAATACAAGCAATTCCAAACAAACCCACACGATCTAATTTATTTAAATCCACCACCTCACACAAATAAAACAAAAAGAAGAAAAGACAGACAGAAAAATGGTTCTGGCTTGACTTGAGGCCAGCAAGAAAGAGTTTAGCTTATATACAGAATTGTGTAAAAAACACAAACGGTCTTTAAAACATAGTTCAGATTTTGTAGGATTTTTAATCAGGCAATAAACGGAGTACCCGTTTAAAAGTTCTGTCGACCATTTATGACTAAATTCAATAGACGTTCCATTCTTGGCTGTTGCTCATGATCACAACACAGTGTTCGAGTGTTGTTATGTGGTTGCTAGGATGTTTGGGGTGGTTGTTAGCGTGTCTCTACGCAGTTACCACAGTGTTTTGGGTGGCCGACAGGACATTGTGGTTGGTAAGCAACCTGTTTGAAGAACTGCTGATTTCTGTGTGATACAAAAACAGGATACCTATGAAGGGCAGAATCATCATACAGCCAGCTGTCCATTTTACAGAAATGCAGAATTAGGTAAACCACAACATTTTGTTTTACACTGCATTTACATTCGTCTAAAACAAGGTACACTGTATTTGAAGTACACATTTGATTAAGGTATTCATTCCCTTGGATTCTTGGTGCAGAGTCACTAAGTGTCAGGGCAACGAAATTCAATAACCAAGAAATTAACATTTAAATATTTTTGCTCCTTTTGGCAAAAACAGTTCTAAACAAAGCCATGTTGGGCATCTCTTCACACAGCAGTGTTCCATTGCAGATTAATTTAACACCATTCAATTCATTATAGAAATTTTTGAACACCTAGAATGATTCACCGAATCATTTATGAAAACAAGAAAACAGTTTCTTAATTCCTGAATGAATCATCAGTTTCTATCATTGCATATTTCTATACTTATATTTAAAACATTAATTTTGTAATTTTATATGCAATTTGTAAGTGCAAATTATAATTAATGACACTTTTATCTTAAAAAATAAAATAAATTGCCACTTGGCCAATGTATCTTTTTAGCATATCCTGTTTTATTTGAAGTGTATCCTGTGTTCTGATGCGTGCATTAATGTCTTAGTATTATATGTAGTATTTCTTTTTTTATGTCAAAAGTGCATACAGCAATAAAAAAAAATTTTTCCTGAGCTTGCAGGTTCATTCAGTTAAAGTAAAAGTCACAGATTAGCTGGAATTCTGTAAAGAGGGTGCAGAGCTTGTCAACCTGTCAAAATTTATATCACCACAAATTACCACCTGTCAAAAGCTATTAAAACAGTAAGTTTTTTTATTTATTTTTTATATACTTATTGCAATCATTAATAGATTAAAGTGGTCGACGCGCGGGGTAAATTAAACCGACAAATACGACACAGTTAAGCACATACAAGTCGAGCAGAAGCAATTACAGTCTACTCACCAGCAAAATATGTCATTTTTGCAATGAACTTAGACAGCTTAGGTGTCTCGTAGAGGGCCAACTGACGTTAAATCCCAAGAGAAATCCCATTCTTCCTTAATAATATTTCATTGTGAATGTGCAAAACTGTTTGGTTCACGGTTGTCATCGCGGCAGTCATATATACAGTCATATATCTTTCATATCTCGGAAATATTGATGTTGTCTTTACATTATAGCTGTTATAGTTACAATATAACACATTCGTCCTATATTATATTAGGTAATAAAATAAGCATTTTGTAATGTACTATCTGTATTAATTGCAGTTTAATTAACTTTCAATTATGATGAAGTGATATCAGACAATTGTTTAAATTGTAAAATTAGTTCATTAGACTTACACATTACTGTATTTGACATAACTACCGCACTCACCTGTATTACATTTCTGCCAACTATATTTCATCGTTTTTGGAAATAACACACAAAAACCACAAAATACTGCACATTGTATTTTCTCTAGTAAGTCCATGGTAAATAGAAAGTGATCAGTGACTGTAATCCTGTCATATTTAGCTTGTGAATGTATTTAGCTTTAGCACAGAAAAACCACATGCGACATCTAATTGTAAATTCTTGTGATAATGTACAGCAGAAAGTGCTATGGTAATCCTGACATATTTAGCTTGTGTTGGCATTACTAGAGAAAAACAGCAGAGAATCATGAATGGCGCTTTGGAAGAAAAGTTTGTCGTTCCTAACTGAATCGTTTCACAAGGCCGTTCAAAGTGTCTCAGTCAGTTCCCCAAGTAGTGAATCACTAGATAGTGCACAGGGAAATAAAGTGGCTCAGTAAACACTGGGACAACTGATCAATTAATTGGTAAAATGTCATTATTCATCAACAAAAGGCAGGACCGCTTGATATCAGCTTTAGTGGTGAAGATGGTTATGGCAATGCATTTTGAGAAGATCGACATAGGTTCGAGTGTGGCCAAAGGTATCATTGGTGCTTTGTCATCATTGCAAGATTTCGGATGCAACCCCTCAAAGGCACCAAACCCTGGCACGTGGTTTTTATTGCATTTATAATGTGCTTTATCGTTCTCAGTGGTATATATGCTAATATTAATCTCTTTCATTCTCATTCCGAGGGGGAATGTAGCCACCCAGATCCAGTCTGTATCTAGATCAGATGGTGGATCAGCACCTCTACATCGCTGAATGTCAGCTAGATAAGCTCCAGAGACAGATCTCCTCCGAAGACCTTTTTGGCGATCGGGAAAGACCGTGAGAACCAGACGAGTCCTTTGCTCAATCAGAAATGTGTTGCAGCCTGGAATTAAACCACGTCATGCTGGTTTCATCTGGCCAGAGAACAACTTCCCTCTGTTTTTGCCTCTTGCACCTTCTCCTTGCTTATTTGGGGACTCTGGCTGATTGCGCAGAGGTTTTTGGAAGAGAACTAAACTGGATGATGTCAACACTGAATCGCCAACTAACTGACTAACTGGAAAAATGACTTATATCCTCTGGCATTGACTTTGTAAAGCAGCGTTGACACAATCTCTATTGTATAAATCATTATTTACTACATTATTTTTATTTTAACTATTTACTTCTGCCTCATTTTAAAAAAAAGTAATTGTGAACAATAATATTTGTTTAGCTTGATTAGTTCAGTTGAATTAGAAATGAAAAATTTGTCAACTGGACATTTTACATTCCTGTATGTTTAGTTTCTATTAATTTTTTTAAATGGAGATTGTTATTAAATAAAGGCTATTATGTGTTGTAAAGTGTCTTTTTAGTGATTAATAAACACCAGTTAATCATTTTCATTTTTTTTAACTATAAAAATATGTTCATGTAGTTCCCCAGCAATTTCTTATGATGCCCAAATAATCAGTTCTAGTTGAGGTAACATAAGAGTAAACACATACAGTTTACAGTCTTCTAAATGTTTGACTAAATAAATCATTTTAGTTTAATGGAATATAAAACTACTTCACAAAAGGTTGAGCGAACTAAATGATAATTCAAATATCACTTTAGAATCAGAAATTGACTCAGTTAAAATTTCTGTGGAACTTACTAAATAATTAGTTGAAAACACTAAATTATTTTACAGTGCAATCTATATGGTAAAAAATACTGTAAATGGAAATACAGTAATAAAGACATTATTGTACTGTAAATTAAATTACAGTAACAAGTATTTTTACAGTAATTTACAGGCATCCAGCTGCCAGTAAGTTACTGCAAGATTTACAGAAAGCTTTTTACAGCGTAGGCTATTGGACGCAGCCAATGCTTGTTGTCGTATCCATAGAGGTGTATGGGTAGGTTCTCACTCGATCGATCTCCAAGCACATTGATGCGTCTAAATAATAGGGAATCTACCTATACATGCGTTTTAGGTGTGTATTGTAAATGGAGATCGTTTCTGAAAAGCAGCGGAAATGCCAGTGTACACAACTTTTTTTTTTTTTAAACGAAAACACAGTAGCGTAAACAGGGCCTAAAAGAAGTGGTATCTCTCGAGGACACATCCAGATGATGTCTCATAATGACCCAAAAAATGGATATGAGATGCCATGACAATCCAGGTGTAAAACCTTTAACACAGATATGGGCTGATGATTAAATATGAAAATAGAACAGCCAGAAGGAGATTTAATTCAGCTTTATATTACATTTCCTTTTTTGGATCGGTGGAGCAGAGAGAAAGAGAGAAAAAAAAAAAAAGACGTTCGAGTGCAACCGAGGTCAGACATTCTCTTCTATCATACCCGTCTCTCTGACTCCTGACCGCATGCAGACCTCCAGGCAGGTGGAGGTGGGTCGAGTGGAAGTCTGACCCCCCTAAATGCAAAAAACTAAACAAAAACAAAAAAATAGAGAGCAGGAAGGAAATTGTAACTCTTGTGGTTAATTGATACAGTACATTTGTAACCTCTGTGCTACGGATTATGTAGTTACTTGTGCATATTTCAAAGAAAGCAAAACCAGGTAAGACGTATGTGGGGTTTTTTTGTTTTCGTTTTTTGGATATGCCTGACATACATAAATACTAAACCAGTTACATTTTTAATAGTTTCAAACTGATGTCTGACCTCAAGAAACCTCTATAATACAAGGGGAACTGCAAACAAAGCTCTAAGTAAAACACAGACAATCAACAAATTATGATTACAAATTATGATTATTGATTATTAAGCACTGAACCTCAGGTACAAATCCCAATTACATAAAAGAGCCATGCTTCTATCATGTTTAATTGCTTTTGTTAAAATTATCAATTGGGTTTTAGTGTAAGTGATATGTTATTTTCAAACGCAAAGCATCAACCTCTTAGTGTCACTAATATTTAATTTTTGAAACCGGCATGATACAATAACCAACAAACTAAAACCGATTCACATGCACCTGTTTTGAATAAAACTAGATAGAGAGTCATTTTAGCACCACTGTGTGAACATTTCAATTTGAATTCTTGAAGAATCATTTCCAAGCGATGTTGCCACATGCACATTTTATCAAAGAGTCTAGGCTGGGTAAATGGTGGTCGTCAAGGCATTGCTATGTGTTGGCTATGGGTGTTGGGTGGTCGCTTGTATTTGAGTTGTTAAGTGATGTAACTGCCAGTAAAATGCTTAGACGCTCACCCACAACAACGAAGACTAACTAGCTTCATAAAAAAAGAGAACAAAAACTGGAGATTTCATCTCTGCCTTCGTCTAGCTTGGCATCATTGCCACATTTAGTATTTGTGTTAAGGAACATGAGAGGATAAGGGATGTATTTTATTAATTCCTGCATATACTGTGGCCAAAATTGCTTCATCTCTCACTTGCTATTCACAGTGCGTTAGCGTGATGAGTGTATTCTGACGCAGCTTCAAATAGCATTGCGCACACTGAGTAACAGGCACGCTACATCCTGACTAGTGAGAAAACCACTGGATTTCAAAACACAAACTGCAAAACGTTTTTAGAACGCCTAATTCAAAAATGCATTACATCAAACTTCTTCCAGTAGCCCAACTGATTTTTTTTTTTTCAATTACGGCAATAGAAAACTGTGCAGGGCAGTGCAGAATGAAATGAAAATTTTTTCAGTTGGGGAAGTCAGAAATTTTCTACAATGTAACAATGTATATAGATGTATTGCGATGGGGCATTTTATCAATTTTAATTTTATATACGAATATTTATTATCCCAAGAAAGTCTGATTGCTTAATAATAAAATCCCTAACATCATTTGTGCTTTAGCAATCACCAATTTCACAATCCTGCATATGATCAGCATGTGACTAAATCAGTTATGTCATTCACTCACTCGCTGTATCAGACATGCCACTGTATTTCTCTCAGTTCCTGTTTGTTTTTAAGACTTTTTTCCAATAGGAGACCATATGTGATTGAGGTAAAAATTTAAACGGTAACCATTTTCAAGCTTAGTACAGAGTTATGTGCGTGTTTGCATTCTAGTAGCTTCTTGATATCTTTTCAATGAAAGGCAAGGCAACAGCTGTAATGAACTTCACAGCTAAGAAAGCATGTGTTATTGCACTGGCTCCTATTAAATTTTTCAAGCAATACCAAATCCCTACAGAAGATTTAAAGGTCAAGTACGTGATTTTTAATCTATTCTCTCCTATCTCAGTTTAATGTGCAGAGACGACTTGCTAAATCGTACGCATTTTACGAGTTGCCAATTTGTATGTTTAAATTGGTTGAGTTGGTCTGCCTTTAAGTCAATCTAGGCAAATCCCTTATATATTAACCTTTTTTTGTGAGCACTTAGTTGTGAAGTTAGAACGGAGATCTGTCTAGAACGCTCCCAGATCAAGAGAGCAGTCCACAACAATTTATACATAAGCTTACTTCAGGAATTAAGTTTGACGTACAGTGTTTGACAAAACAGAACTAACATAAAGACAAAGCGCAATCTATGACTACTCTTAGCTTTATATATAAGGCATAAAGACAACGATCGTGTTGAAACATACACAATCTTCCAGCTTGGCTTAATTGGGGAAAAATATCATGTGGTTTTATTGAAATCCATCGTAATGTGAGTGTAATGTTGCTGAGTTAAATGTACAAGGCAAACTGTTAGCTGAAATATCCACGAATGAGTGTGCAGCTTATCCGTCAGATGCACGTGAAAGTTTTCTACAGCAACAGCAGAGTATTCTTTAGAATTTACAGCATTGTTGAAAAGGTCATGTTCACACATAATCTCTATTTACCAGTACTGACATGAAAGTGGCTAATGTGACAAAGCTGCTTGTTCTGCTTTCCTCTGTCTCTGTATATCTACCCCCTGCTCATCAGCGCTCACCCCTAGTTTGCGAGGAAACCGTCCGCAAAAAATGCGACTGTGTGATTTTGTTTTCTGTCAGCGTATACTGGCCTTGTCTGCAGAAACCCAAAGCTCTCATGAATTTATCTGTAGGCATTTTTGAATTCTTCCGTTATTAATGAGATTCGGAAGACAAAACACAAGGTGAAACAGCGCGGTGAACTCGTGCATACCACAGGGTATAAAACTGCCAGTGTGCTCTTAACATATTTTCACGCCCCACTTTATCAGAACTTTTTCAGAAACATGAAAAACAAAAGACCAGAAACCAGAAAGATGCCCAGTCAATTAACAGCCTTGGAAAGTCTGGGCGACATCGGAGTGCTTGGTTTTAACATTACGTGCCGCTCAAAGACATTGGCAGAAGAGTCGATTGTCTTTCTTAAAAACTACTTATCACTTCCGATCTGCCAGTCACAACAAATATGAGCACTTTAGGTCTTTATTCGGTCTGTAGCAGCCACTGACAGATTCTATTTCCATGCATCATGCCATGATGGATTCTGTCATTTAGAACTGGCAAATGAAATAGAGGTAGCGGCTCGTACACATTTTACAGCCTTGCTCTTCTTCTTCTAGCTATAAAAATGAAAGCAACAAGCCTGAAGTGTAGATTTAAAACTGAAAGGGAAAAAGCAATCGATCAATTAGAGAGGCTCGTCCGCAGTAGCCCGGTGTTTAGCTCTCAGATCAGTAGCCAAGTGGCAGTAATTGAAAATGTCCATTTCTAAATGGCACCATTGATCAGGTGAAAGCAGGAGATAACTGCTGTGGCAGATGACTAGCGCCACAACATTTATAAAGGAAGAGAGAATGGTTGACTTCAGCAATGTACAAGTAGACTGGCCTGTTTAAAAAAGGGACAGTTTACCCAAAAAAGAAACACTGTTATTTACTGACCCTTAAGGTTGTGCTAAATCTTTTCTTTCTTTGACATATGAGAAATAATTTTTATAGTTAAATGGCACCAGCTGCCAAATTTTCAACGAAAATGAAACAAAATACCATAAAATTGGTTTTGAGAGCAAATGTCTGAAATCTGAATTTAAATCAGATTTGTTTGCAAAGATCAACATTTGTGGAGTTAACAGCCATGGTCACACAACTCCACACTATCTCGGTCGGTCTGGGAGGTCAACTAGAACAGCCTGCATTTCAGCTGTAACTCACCAGCTGGGTTATTTTGAGTGAGGGTGAGGGGTGTGTATAGTTTAAGTTGTCAGTAAGATTGTCTCAACCGCTAACCCAAAAGCTAAGTAACACAAAAACCACCCAACATTGCACAAAACAGCTAAACATACACTTTCAACAGGCTCAAGACAGCAGTTGGGTACAAAAAAAATAAAACAGTATGTTAATTCCGGGCACTTATCACATCTAACATTCAGATTAAAATACTTTTTTTTTTTTTTTTTTTTTGCATTTTAGCTGCGGGTTTCTTTGCATTTTTTTTGCACCCGTGTTATATTTAAATAATAGCATGCAAGTAAAATTATGTCTCTATAGTTTAGTCTTGTGAGTTAACTACGTAGTAGTTCAATCATTTAGAATATATAGCTGACATGTTTACAGTTTTCTCAAGCTTCACACCATAACCACTTCCACTTTTCTTACAAAAATATTTACATACTGAGATGGTTTGTCACATGCATACTGGCTTTTGGTACAGTGTGTGTCTGTGACAGAACTTTGGCAGTGGACATGATGACTTTAATTTCCTTTTGGACAGGAAGGAGCTAAGGCTAACTGCAATGAAATCACTGTGTATCTATAAGGTCTTATCTCACTGTTCAGAGCTAGCAGAGGCATACTGTGTGTTTACCAGAGATGCCTCTGACTCATAAGCAAGGCTAACATGGAACAAAAACAAAAGCTCTCTCTTTCTCTCCCTCTAGCCCATGGAAGCAATACATACAGGTGCAAACTCTCACACACACACAGGTTTGGAAACAAAAACCCACATAGATGAGCTGACAGTCTGGTGGTGTGAATCAGATAATCCCTCTAGCATGCTGAAGCTGATAAGAGCAGTGCAAGCAAGACCTTGTGGTGATCATGTTTCAAACAGAAACCTCAGGAAGAGGCACTCTATAGTACATTCTGAAATTACATGAAGATATCAATGCATTACCAGAATTACTAGTCATAATCGTACTTCTAGACATGGGAGTGCTTATAAGTAATTGTACTGTATGTTATGAAAAATTAGAGGGTCAAATATTCAAAACAAATGCATTTTCATAGCACAGACTGACTGTAACACTTCTAGCATCACAGGAAATTCACACAAGAAGTTAAGGGTTTTAAATAAATGTGCACATTTTTTCTACACAAGTAAATATGTTTATTTATTTATAAAACACACACAAAACTTACAAGAGAGGGCATGTGTTTTCACCTACGGTGTAGTTGCTTGAAAACAGAAATTTGGAGGTAACCATAGAAACAGTAGGCTGCTTGAGCCCTCGTGGTAGGACAAAATATTTTCAAAACAAATATATTGTTATTATTTATCATTATTTATCACTGTCATATATATATATATATATATATATATATATATATATATATATATATATATATATATATATATATGTTTTTGACAAAAGTATAAAAATGTATTTGGCTAACTGAATTCACCTACTTTGCCTACAATATATAAAAACATGCTTAGAGCCATTCAGTGTTTGGACTTTAACACCTCTCCAGAATTGCTTGAACTCAGACACATCCTTATCAACAATTCACAGCGTTCACCTTGCAGAGCTCATACAGTGAAAAGAGAGAGGATCGAATCGAAGTCCAAAATATCCAGCATGTATCCAATAACCAGCAAATTTTAAATCTTTACCATTTCTAATGAGGTTATTTTGAAGGTGAAATGTATTCACAAAATTCAGAGGTCTTTGTCTACCATTTTACAGAGCAACTTCATTTTGTTTAAGAGAGACATTTTTTTGTACTGTAATGTTTGTTGCATTGATCATAAAACCGGTGATCCACCCCAAAAAGTATGATCAAGTGATGGTGAATCATGCATTAACAAGCTCAAAGTCAAGTGCGCTTTCAACATTTAAAAACCCATTCAGTTTAGCTATGTTTCATATAATTAGCAAACAAGAACTGATTGGCAACTAATAAGTTGCTTTACAGCCCAGACAGTGTGTTGAAATAAATGGCTAGATAGATAGATAGATAATGTTCCCTTTCAGTGGGTCACTCTTTTGTGTCGTATGATGACCAACATATTGGGATCTCAATAAGACAGATGAATCCACTTTGTGTATATTAAAATGAGCCAATGTATATTAGCATGTGCTGATTGCATCCAGCTGCTGCTGATCACAGAGTGAGTATAAGGCGTCAATGTGTGAAATGCATATTCAGCTTTTCGCTTTGGAGCTGAGCAGTAATATCGTTCTGCTCTACCGACCAAGCTACTAGCGATTTGAGTGCGCTCTCTTAATGCTGCGTGTGACGGCGCTTCAGCGGGAGTGGTATCTTCCTGTGTCAAGTTGGTTGCACACATCAGACTGCACTTCCTCTGGCAACCATCTTCCCTGTGCGCTTCAGCACACTGAAAGGGTCGATTTCAGTTGCTGTGTTCAGTTGCTCTCTGGAGATGAAGATCCGGGAGAATTGGCATCCACTGGGCATTCGTCAGTACTGAATACGGACCTGGAGATGGTGGCTATGCTTGCCCGGTCTGCTGAAAGGGTCAGGCTCGAGTGGAGACCTCCACCACATCCCGAACCCTTGAGGTTGGATGACTGGTATTTCGGGGTGGATCGCGCTGGTTCTTTGGGTCCCACACCATTGCCTTTTTTCTCAGAAGTGCATGAAGAGTTCACTAGGCCGTAGATGGCACCTTTTACTGCAAGAAATAGAACCAGTGGCTCTTCCTCCCTCACCTCCCTTGATTGTGGTGCTGCACCTAGCAAGGCAAGCTGTCGCTCCCCTCCCGGGCCTGCATGAGGTTGCCACTCATTCAGAGTTGGGAAGCCTGGCTAGCGCTTCTCAGTCCGTCCCATTGACTTCTTTTAACTGTCTAGCTCATTTAAGCGATTCAGTTGGCCCGCCAACCTCCTAAATTCAGAGACATCCACTTCACTTCAGTAAAAAGTGATCATGCTCCTGTCTTGCATGCAGAGATCGCAGTTTTACTGGCAAATGATGGGATAGAGCAAAGTCCTTCCAGGATGGGGTTTTAACAGACCTTACTTAATAGTACCCAAGAAAGGCAGTGGGTTACAACCAATCATGGATCTGCGAGTCCTGAACCGAGCACTTCACAGGCTTCTGTTCAACACATCTTTGGATGCATCCATCCCCCAAGATTAGTTTATAGCGATAGATCTGAAGGATGCGTTCTTCCATGTTTCAAATCTTTCCACACCACAGGCCATTCCTGCGATTTGCTTTCAAAGATCGGGCATATCAGCATATGGTCCTGCCCTGCAGGCTTTCGCAGTCACCTTGTGTCTGTCGCAAAAAGTTGCAGAGGCAGCCCTTGCTCCATTGAGATAGCAGGGCATTGGCATCCTCAGCTACCTCAACGACTGGCTCATTCTAACATAGCCCAAGATCAATTGCACACCACCTGGAGTGAAGGCTGTCTCCTATTGCTGCTAACCACAACCCCTGAATCTTAAGACCAGGGGAAACATTACAAATATTCATATTTTGCACTGGTGGATTGTAATGGGGGTTGTAAGTACTGCTTTAAAATGCCAATAGATGAAACAGAAAAAAATAGGCAATAGCTAATAGAGAGCAGACACTCATTATGCTTTGAATTGCTCTCGCAGTACTTTGATGTCAAACACTGATCGTTCTGCGCAGTGCTGCTTCAAGTCGAACACACACATAATAACTAAAGTCAAAAGCATCAGTGGTTCGTCTGTTTAATCATGAGTTAATGTTTTTTTTTTAGCATTCACATTTGGCTGGGTGGTTAATAATATGTTTTTCTGTGATGTGACAAACTCAGAACACACATTTAATATTGGCTTTGCATGTACTTTAACTGAGAAGACACAGAGGGCCCCATACTGTAGCTATCACTTGATGAGCAATATAAACTAGACAGTACAGGAGACAAAAAAAAATTAAAAATTCTATAATAAAATGAAATGAAAGCCAAGGTAATGCAGCTAACACTAAGAGAGATTAATCCATGTTAATTCTGTGCAGAAGCTGTAAGTGTGTGTGTTATCAGTGCTGTTCTCTTACCTTTAGGTACATCTTTGGGTTTCAAACCTAACTTTGGCTCGCATGATTTTCATTATAATGTGAAATAGAGAACATGTTTATCATCTCATAAGACAACACTCCTAGAAACCAGACGTTTGTGGAGATGTGAAATTTGCCATAGATGAAGAGTTCAGGTGGGGAGTAAACCCTTATTTCTGTAAGTTATATTTGGATGTAGATTTATGATATTTGTGCATTGTGTTATCAACACTTTGTGAGACTTGTGGCGGCAGGTTATGACCAACAATAATTAGCATATTTATTGTCATTGCATTGAGTTTGCATTCAGACAAGTTTTGGCAGTGACCTGTTCTGGTCTCTAACACTCTCACAAACATTAAATACAACTGAATTTCCAATATAAATGTTAACTAGAGTGGCCTAAAATCCTGAGCCAAAGCAAACCAAATCACTTCTTACCCAAATCTAACATGGACTTTTTTTTAAGTTAAGCCTTATCCTAGACAGAACCAATGAAATTAGACTTGAATCTGACCTGACCAAATTTATTTTCGAATCCGATTGGATGCGAAAAACCAGCTGATTGATAAAATGATTGACTGACTGCTGATTGCTGACTGATTTGGACCCTGCTCCATCACTTTTGTTTAGTTTATTTACCTATTTACTATCCAATAACTTTATATTTCTGCCTGCCCAGTGGATACATGTTATTTCTGAGTTTGGCTTTCAGTGGATCATAAATTTGTCTGCAAAATATTTTAACAAATCTTCGATGAAGGGCTTCTGCACATAAAAAAGAAAAGCCTTGCATTAACACGCAGTGTAAGTGAGTGGATATCCAGATGGATCTTATGTAAGACGGATTTCTGAAAAATGAACTTAACATGAACAAACAAGTAGGCTACGCATCCGGGAAAGTTTAAAGAATTTGTGTCTAATTGCGTCCATTTGGTAACAGCACATTTATTTTAATAACCCCAGACCTGAGGCTGCTAATAACAAAAGCGAAGGCATGCCCATGAAGGTGGGATTCTGGCAGAGTTATCTCTGCCTCCACACCCATTGGAGTCGGACCTCCAGAACCTGTGTTTGAGGCACTAGTAGAAGCTTTAAACTTGAACCTGGGTTGGACCTCAGATGTTTTGGATCAAAGTGGACCTGTAAAGACCTTTACTTTGAACATCTACATTTTTTCAGATTTCATACATAAAATTTTAATAGTGGCTCTTTAATCGTGACATTGTCTGAAAAAATAAACATACATCTACACTAAAGAGCAACTATGCTGTGGTTTAGTCTCATGTAGCGTGCTGCTTAGCTGTCTGAGCTGTGCATATTAGACAAAATTTGCTCATAAGCCCAAGAAATTCTGCTCTGTACTAATTTATTGACGAGTTGGCTGTGGTATAGCTAACTGAATACCCCCAACACTGCACGTTTTGCATCTCTACTTTGTCTGATACTTCCATTTTAGGTCCTGAAGTCTCTACTAATAAGCTGATGATCTGAATCAGCTGTGTTTGATTAAGGAGACATGGAAAACATGCAGTTTTGGGGGTCCTCCAGGAACGTGGTTGGGAACCACTGGTATATATGTTATTGTATTACCCTTGTCCCAGATCCAGATTAATGACAATTCATCTTAAAAATATGACTTAATATGCCAATTTTGCTATATTTAGTTTCAATATTAATATTTAAAGAAATACTTATGCAAATTAATATTTATACAAAGATTTATACATCCCTCATTTCCATCTTTTCCTCTAAACCATTGTTCTCAAACCCAATTCCTAGATGGCCAGAGATCTGCAGTTTTATCCCATCCCTAATCAAACACACCTGATCCAGCTAATCAAGCTCTTCAGGATGACTTGAAATTCTAAGCAGGTGTGATTTGAAGCTAGGTGGAGCTACAATCTGCAGAGCTGTGGCCATCCAGGAAGTGAGTTTGCTTACACTCACTTCCTGGAAAGAGAGTGTTGCGTAAGTGTAAGTCAAAATCTAAACACGATAAAGTGTTGCCATGAAGTAGTATGCCAATTCATTAATGAATATGATATACATTTGTAAAGAAATTACAAACAAACAATTGAAAAAACATTTGTGTGTGGTCAAGAATTGGCAGTAGACCTCTGCAAAAAAACTACAAAAAGATTAAAAAAATGACCCCTTTAAGATGGCTGTGGTTTTTGTCAACCCGTGGAGTCAATGAACTGAAAAGCAAGTGCGGCACTCGTTTCAATAGTGAGTTATCAGTTGAAAGTGCAGGATAATGGAAGCCATTTGCACTTCATCGCTTCCATCAAACCCCGTGGCCAGTGCTCTCAAAAGATGAGATACGCAAATCCATAAACCCAAATCATCCTCTGATGACGCAGAGCCTGAGACTCAGCAGATGGTTTACTTAGAATAGTGTGTTTGAAAATTGTGAAAATGAAGATAAAATGGTATCGTGAAAGAGAGTGTGCGTGAGTGTAAGCAGCAAGTCGTTTGAAGATTTACTGCAGAGAGTCATGTATATGAAAAAGCTGCAGATGTCACCTAGGTAAAGTGGCCATTACCCTGTGATCCATGCCTATGAATATATAAAAGGCAGTAAACGAGAAACAGCAGGCGTGAAGGCAGAAACTTCTAACTTCCTATAGTCCTTGACTTAAATAACTCACAGTGCCTTATAACTCAAAGAGGCCATGACATGATCTATCTAATATTCGTTGCTCTTTTGACACATAAATGGAATAAAAAAATACCACTTCCTCTATATAGTGATATCATAACATCGAAGACATTTGCATGCGACTCTACAACAAAACATCACTTTCATAGCCTACCCAGCATATGAGTAGGTAACATTTCTGACATGATTAGTGTTTTACAGTTGAAAAAAAGAAAAATGCAATGCAATATTAAAGCATAAAAATATCATATGCAGATACTTAAGAAACATGCTAACTTAACATACTTGGTTATCTGAAAAACAATACTACATTCTGTTATTCTCCATTTAATATGCATAGCACTGTTACTGTTTAGTTACAGTGCTATACAGTTAATAAATGCATTTTCTGTGTATTTTATTCTGCTGAAACATGGTAGGTTAATGAGGGTGGTAGCTAAGGTGTTGCTAGAAGCTTGAGGTTATTTCGGGTGGACACTCGGCCATTGCTTACTGACCCAAATCAAAAGAGACTAAGTTGTAGCAAGCACAGTATTGAATTTCGTGTGGCTGGTTTGATTCTGTGATGAATAGACTGTCTTTACAAAAGATTCAAGCTGTTTTGAACTTTTGTGTTGTCTGCTGAAATGTTTTTGGAAAGATGTTTTATGAACAACTGGCATATTGTTTGAACAGCACAATACATCGAACATACTGTGCTTCTATCCCTCACAGCCTCATTTTCATTTCTGTCAGAGATGGTAGCCTAGACTGAGTTGGAACAGTCTATTTTTAAGTCTGCTTTCAGGGGTAAGATTTTGCCTTTCACAAAAAAAAAAAAACATCTTGTTCTTTTATTACTATAAAATGGAGCTTTGATCTTTATGATCCTTAGTCTATCCTCTAAAAATTGCCACATTTCATAACAAAGTGTCCTTCAGTGTTATCGTGCAATTTAGAGGCGTGCAGGTGGTCAGTGGCGCAAAGATGAAACACACGCGAACAACTTTACCTGCAGTAGAATACTGTGTGAGATGCTGTCAAGGCCTAGACATTTGTGTTTATCAGATGGAGCCACAACTGCATCTGACACCACAATTAGCAATTAAATAAGAGTAGTTGATTGAGTATGTGAATGAGTGAGTTATTCAATTACTGATAAAAACAATAAATCCATCCCTGGCAGAATGACATAGATTGGTAAGTGACAGCGGTGTTAGTCTTTGTTTCCCACAGACTGACACGTAGTCAGGAATTGGAATTCATTATAGCTTCCCTATGAGGCCGTTTAATCGACAACCAATCACAGTTATCTTCATTCAGCATCACGTTTTAGTGTCGCTAAATCTTTATTTCCAGACGTTGAAGATGCAGGATAAGACAGATCTTAAAGTTAATGAAAAATATCTTTATTTGTGTTCTAAAGATGAATAAAGTTTGTACAGGTGTGAAACAGTGTGAGGGTGAGTTATTAATGACGGAATAAAATTTTTTCTAACTATCCTTTAACTATAATTGTTCAGTGATTTATATGAAATGTGTGCTGTTCTCATAGATGTTCTTCTATCAGTTGCATACAGGGTTTGACATTAACTTTTTTGCTCACCAACTACCGTGGCTAGTGCACAGTAAAATAAGCAGTGTAAAAAATGCAGTGTTAAATGTTATTAATTCTAAAAGAGTTAAATTAATAACCAACAGTGTTAATAATGTTCTTTTGTAGTGTAGTTGCAGGGTGCTACGTGGTGTAATTATATTTTTACACCTGAAGTGCAAAACCCCGCCAAGTTATCTTTGCCCCTCCCTTTTACCCGTCGTGAAGACGAAAAACGCCATTTTATCCACATGCCAGCTGCAAGGTGAGGTCTTTCTCTTTCTATGCTTAAATTAAAAATGTTTTTAACTACTCACTAACTTAACTACTTTTTTAGGAATGAAGATGCTCACAAAGTTAAGTTCAGAAGTGAACAGAAGTATGTGAAAGTTTCTCACAGCGATTTGAAACTTTCCGATTTTCTGGATGAAGGTAATTGCATTTGTAATTTTATAATAAATTTTAAGCTGAAAATGTCGGTGGTGTTTGCATAGCTGCTAAATTGAATCTTATTTCGGTTCGTTTACAGCCTTAGTGAAGTTCGGCATCAGTGTCTCTAGTAGGCCCGAGGCCCGCCTTTTACGATTTAGTCTGGCACTGAAATAGACGAGGGCGTCTTTGAGGACGTTCTGAAGCAACCGAATTTGGGTGTTTTTCAGATACTATTGCCAGATTCTTCAAATGGTAATGTATATCGTCCAAAATGTACGTAGCTGAGCATAGGCGAAGTGACATGTGGTTGACACAACGTGAGCTTATTTGTTTTTCAACATGCAAAAATTGACACAAAGTTATTGACTGAAATTTCGTCAGAGAACATCAGCAAAAACAACCAGAACGCTACAGCAGAACTGTTTTGTGTCTCCGAGGTTTCGTTACTGAATGAATCTACGTTTTCAATGAATCAATTGAGTCAATGATTGACTTGCCTCGTTTTGTATCGAATCAGGCATTTGAATGAATAAATGACTCGCTTATTAATAGTCATTTACCGCCATCTATTGGTGACTTTCCACAATATTTTTTAACTTGTTTGTTCAAAAATATTTAAAACATAAATCTCTCATTTGAAAGTCGCTAAATGACTGAATGTAAAGTAATGACATTGATACATTTTGAGATTTATTTTCAGCCAAGGCGGCTCAATCATGCTCCACAACTTTTTCAATATTAAATTGTAGTGAACAACTAAACTTCTGGAAACTTAACTCAAATTAACTCGACTAATTTTAGTGTTTTTTAATTCTTTCTCAACAGAATTGACCCATGTTCCTTCACTACCAAGTGAAGAAAGCTCAATTGAGATTTCAAGCAATGAATCTGATGACACCATTCTTCTAAGTGATGACAGCCCTACAAGAAAGAGGAGAGCTGAAGATGAAGCAGGAATTGTGAGTGTGTGTCTGTGCCTTGGATGTTATTCAGTAAGAATCTAGAATTGTTACTTATTTTTTAAATTATATTTTAAACATTTTAAAGAAAGTGCCTTGTTTTCTGATAATATCTCACTGTGTCATTTGTGTTAACGCATGAAACTAAAGTGCAAAAGTTCAGTCGAGTTTACCAAATTCATGTTTTAAGATTTGATCCAGGTGCAGAATCACAATGTGACTACACAATCATCACACAATGTTTCCTGAGATGGGTTGTTCATTGTGCTTTGTAACTTTGCAGATGGTCAAAAAAATTCTGCAGACTAAACCTGGTGGGGATGGAATCATCAGAGAGTACAACAAAACCAAATGCTTATCTGACAGCAACAGGAGAAAGATGGTCAATATTCTTACTGCAGATATGACTGAAAAGCACAGGTAACTTGTATTTTAAGTATTCTTTATTCCAGTGGTCATGATTTCCTAGCCCAAAGCATAAAAAGGACATGATTTTTAAAAGATTATTTGTGTCAGGTCATTAAAAGGTTAATTCATTGAAAATATTTCTTTCTTTAATTACTTAACCCTGTTTATAGAGGTTTAGAAAGCTCTTTTACATGTGTGGGAAAAATACAAAACTGAATTTTTGGTGAACGAGCACATTTAAAAGGCATCAGGATAAAATTTAATGTGACATTTGTTCTTCTGTAGCAAACGCCTGTGACATTCAAATTCTCATCTTGATGATGCAATTTTATAAAGTGCAATGTGTTAACTGCTGGGAAAAGTTAATTTTAAAAGTTAATAATATTATTTAAATTTCAATTCATATTTGATTTGTTTCTCTATAATATTACAGCTCATCTCCACCCAAACAAGTAAGAGAACTGTATGCTCAAGGAATCATTGCCCTGTTTCCATATCTTAGGGATCCATATGCAAAGCTTGGTTATGTAAGTAAATTAATTAAATGAGTTAAATAAGTATGTGGTAGATTGATGTCTTATTTTACTTTAAACATTTTTAAGGAACATTATTATGACCCTCAAAGTGGACAAGGGTACTTGTCATGGAAAATAAAGAACATTCAGAGGAACAGTGCACCATCAGAGATCCGTAGATGTGTCCCCCAGTCTTTTGGTGGCCCATCTGCGCAGAGAGAAGCTTCATTCAGCACAGAAGTTATCCTGACCGAAGAACAGTATAGGGAAGCTGTTTCTCTTATGAAGCATACTTCAGAGGAGGTGACAGTAAAGGTCAAGATGAGGGAGACATTTCAGTATCGTCGCAAGATGGTTCATGACCCAAGCAGATGCACTGATGTGCTAACTGAATTTCCACGTTATTTGGATATTAAAGGCCTGGTAAGAACATTTGAGTTATTAATGTGATTTAGATTATTTTTCTGTGAATTAAGGACAATAGAGAATATCTGTGGTGATTTAAAGTTATATTGATTATGCATTGTAAAGATAATAAATTTGCCCTTAGTTGCTTTTTTTTTTTTTTCTGCTTTGTTGGGTTTTTACAGATTGAGCTGGATTTTGCTTGTCTTTTTGGTGAAAAGACAGCAGCTAAGTTTTTAGAGAGGTGGCCAACTACATTTATGCCGAAAGTCATTCAGCAGAGCAAGGGGCTTAACTCCTCCCAAGAACTTCAGGACCTGATTCACTGTGCAGAATCGGCTGTGGACACTGAATCAGATGAAGACGGTAAGCTGGTTTTAACAAGTTAATAACATAATAATGTACCTTACTGATTGTTTTTTTGTTTTTCCCTAAAATAACCGTGTCTCTTAGGATGGGGTAGCGGTCTTGCTTCGATTCTTCTTTTACTTCACCTAATTCCACCATCACCACAAGGTCGCAAGAGACCTGGGAAAATGTCAGCATCTCAAGCTGAGAAACACATTGTGATCTTCAAAAAGGTAAATTTGGCATTTTCTGTATAACCTGTCTGCTTCAACTTCAACCCAGTTGTATTCATTGTAAAACTAATGTAGAAACAAGCAAATGGAGCGTTAAGGATTGTCTTTGTTTTATTTTTAGACAGGGACTAACATGCAGGAACATCTTGATTCAATCAAAGAGAGCACCCAGCCCTACCTGCTTGCTGTCGGGACAAAGAAAAGCAGCATTCATGGATACTACATCATCCTCGACAAAAAAGCCATACCATGCAAGTCAGTGAGTGGTCTTGCTGCCTTTGATGAACTGTTCAAAGCCCACTTTGTGTTTGGTGCCTCGTACAATAAGGTGCTTCACAACATGTACACCTTCATACAAACAACCGTTTTTGAGATCGACATTGGCAAAGTAAAAGAAAGTCCAAGGGTTGCTGAGCTCCGAGCCAGGTTCATGCATTAGAGGTGATTGCCAGCTAAAATGATTTGTTTTGTTTGCTCTTGTTGCCTGGAGAACACAAATTTGCTTGTTCGACATTTAAAACTAATTCATGGTCTATTTTCTGGCAAATCGCTTCATTTAAAATGTGGACAGGCAGGATGCTGTTTAGAATTTGGAACATATTCTGGGTTCCGCAAACATTTAAATAGAGTTCATGAAGCAAGTAATGAAGTTCCATTACATGTTCAAGATAGTGCTGTTCATGAAGCAGTTGTTGGGCAATCTAGTAGTATTGATGTGGCTACATCTTCAAATGTCAGTTCCCTGCCAATATCCAGTAAAAACACCACGGAAATGTGTGCATCAGCAATAGCACAACTGCAAGCTGCAGGTGTAAGTCAGACTACTATTAATACGTTTGTTATATCTATGGAAGAAGTAGTTCAGGACATCCAGGACCAAGTAAAAGAGACAGCTCTTCGTTGCTTATCCTCACAGAACACAGACATTAAAAGTGAAGTGGAACAGTCATTTCAGACAATTGAAAACCCTTTTACCTCACTTAATTCCATGTCTAAACGAAACTCATATTTTTCAAGAAAATGGGGAATTGTCCAGCCTGTTCAGAAAGTACTTGGTGTCAGATTTGACAATAGAAAAACAAGTCCACTGGATTATATGAGCAAGTTGCAGTGACTGACAAATTTGCCTATGTCCCAATTCTTCAAACCTTACAGAGCATTTTAATGCACCCAAAGACCTCATTCAGGTTTAAGTCAGGTGTACCTAATAAAGATGGTATTTACTGTGATATTGAAGATGGACTATACATAAAGGGTCACCCCCTGTTTTCCACTGAAAAAAATGCACTTCAGATTCAAATGTTTTACGATGATTTTGAATGTGCCAATCCATTAGGGTCAAAAAAAGGCATCCACAAATTGGGAGGTATATATTTTACGTTAAGAAATTTCCCACCACAATTTAATTCGTCTTTAGCCAACATACACTTATGTGCACTTTTTCATTCCCAAGACATAAAAACATATGGTTTTGATTCAATTTTAGAACCTATTGTCAATGACATAAAAGTTCTTGAGTCCACAGGAATACAAGGACCCTCTGGTTTTGTGCGTGGCAGTATAGTCCAAATAACAGGAGATAATCTTGGCTTGCACTGCCTTTTGGATTTGTTGAATCTTTTCGAGCTCGGAATAGCTGTAGGTTTTGCCTTACTGAAAGGGATGATTATCAAACTGTGTTCTGTGAAGATGAGTCGAATGTTACTTTTCGCACTAAAGAGACCCACTTACGACACTGTGAAGCTATACAAGCAGACCCAACACTACCTCATGTTTGTGGTGTGAAGCGCATGTTTGCTGAACTCTCTGCAGTACTTCAATATATCAGACAATTTTTCTGTAGATTTAATGCATGATGTTTTAGAAGGCATTGCACAGTTTGAGTTAAAACTTGTTTTGCGTTATGTACAAGCTAATTTTTTGACAGCAAAAGAGTTAGATGGAAGATTGCATTCATTTAATTATGGGTACATGGAGAGGAGAAATCGGCCTCCTGCTGTAAAACTTGATGATGAGAGCAATGATTTGGGCATAAACGCAATACAGTGTTGGTGTCTACTCCGTAATGTGCCACTCATTTTTGGTGACATTGTGCCCCAAGATGATGAACACTGGCAGCTACTATTACTGTTACTACAAATTGTAAACATTGTATTTTCTCCTGTTTTAACTGAGGGCCTTACTGTGTATTTGAAACACTTAATTGCTGAGCATCACAGGCTTTTCAAGTGCTTGTTTCCAGACAGAAACCTCCTGCCTAAGCATCACCTAATGATGCACTACCCCCGATGTATACGAAATATTGGACCCATTGTTCACATGTCATCAATGCGCTTTGAGTCTAAGCATAATTTTTTTAAGACACAGCAAAAGTGTTTTAAAAACATTACTCTGTCACTTGCAAAAAAACACCAGAATAGCATGGCATTTACATGGGAAACCTTTAATCATGACAGAATAGTGCTTGGACCAGGAAAGACTGTTTCTCTCTGTGACTTAAGTGAAAATGTACAAATTGCATCCAAGTTGAATGTTTCTCCTCAAACAGATGTTCTCTCAGTTAAATGGGTAAAGTATAATGGAACTGAATACCGTTCTGGTTTAATTATTTGTGGTGAAGTAGACATTGATTTGCCAGTGTTTTTTAAAATCAAAGATATTGTTGTTAAAAATGAATTTGTGGTACTGGTTGCATCACCACTCAAAACTGTTTGCTTTGATGATCATCGTTATGCCTACAGAATTGAACCAAGACACTGTGAATCCTTGAAAGTGTTCAATGTCACTGAACTAATTTATTACAAACCTTTTGATATGCAAATGTCTTATGGGTCTGATAATTTCTTTTGGTTTGTTGTACCTTACTGCAGTCTTGTTACTACTTAGCTGTCAATGCAGGTCTTATTTCAAAATGTTTTTATTTTATCATTTTGACAAGTCGGAACTGTATACATGTTTTAAAGTAGCCATTTTGCCCATTTTGTAAATAAACATGTTTACATGTTTACATCTGTGTAAAGGATTTTTTTAAATATTTGAATGTATTTAATACATATTTTGCACCAAATAAGAACACTATGAATAACAGTAATCTAAAAATAAAAAAATAAAATAACACTAGTGGTGTTAAGTGCCCCATAGTGTTAAACTTCTAGTACAATAACAAGTGTAAATAAAAACACTCTCAGTGTTGTTTTTTAACACTTTATGGTGCTTTATTTACACTATAAATTCTACACTACAGTCAGTGTTATTTTTTACTCGATAGAGTGGGACCATATGTGCTCCAAAGAAGTGTTAAAATTAACTCTTTAAGTGTTATATTAACACTGCTTATTTTACTGTGTGGTTTTCCAAATTTACTAGCCACTCAGCAATTTCACTGGCCACAATTTCCTTATGACTTGTTAGCTTTCACTGCTATGCTGATGATACTCAGCTCTATATTTCAGCGCAGCCTGGTGATACACACCAAATTGAGAATCTAACAGAATGCATAGTCGATATAAAAGCTGGATGATGAGTAACTTCTTAATGTTAAATTCTGAAAAAACAGAGGTGCTAATAATTGGACCTAAAAACCCCACATATAATAATCTAGAACACAGCCTATCACTTGATGGCTGCTCTGTTAATTCTTCATCATCAGTTAGGAACCTAGGTGTGCTGTTTGACCGCAATCTTTCCTTTGAAAATCATGTTTCTAGCATCTGTAAAACTGCGTTTTTCCATCTTAAAAATATATCTAAATTACGACCTATGCTTTCAACCTCTAATGCAGAAATATTAATTCATGCGCTTATGACCTCAAGGTTAGATTATTGCAATGCTTTATTGGGTGGTTGTTCTGCACGCTTAATAAACAAACTTCAGCTAGTCCAAAACGCAGCAGCCAGAGTCCTTACTAGAACTAGGAAGTATGATCACATTAGCCCAGTTCTGTCAACACTGCACTGGCTCCCTATCAAACATCGAATAGATTTTTAAATCCTATTAATTACCTATAAAGCCCTGAATGGTTTAGCTCCTCAATACTTGAGCGAGCTCTTATCACATTATAGTCCTGCACGTCCGCTATGCTCTCAAAACTCTGGCTATTTGATAATACCTAGAATATCAAAATCAACTGCGAATGGCAGATCATTTTCCTATCTAGCACCTAAACTCTGGAACAATCTCCCTAACTCTGTTCGGGAAGCAGACACACTCTGCCAGTTTAAATCTAGATTAAAGACACATCTTTTAACTTAGCCTACACATAACACACCAACACACCTTTTATTATTCAAATCCGTTAAAGGATTTTTAGGCTGCATTACTTAGATTTGCTGGAACCGGGAACACTATTTCTAAAATACGATGTACTTGTGACATCGTAAAAAGAATGGCATCTACGCTAATATTAGTCCTGTTTCTTTCTCAATCTGTTTTCACAGTTTGTATCCAGACTAGATGGTGGATCAGCACCCAGAGATTATGTTCATCAGAGACCAGAAAACCTAGATGCGCCCGTCGACAGATCACCAGATCCTGATGCACACACACACACGCACACACTAAGTCATTTACACTACCTGACACAGCTGCGTTTAAAATTGAACTGGAGGTTAAGTGCTGGGCGTCCGGTCAGAGGAGAACTGACCCCAACTGAGTCTGGTTTCTCCCAAGGTTTTTTTTTCTCCATTCTATATGCATGGGGTTTTGTTTCCTTGCCGCTGTCGCCTCTGGCTTGCTTGGTTGGGGACACTTAACTTCTAGTGACTATCGTTGAATTGACTACAGAGACCGTCTCTGCATTTAATAAGAAATTGGTCACTCTCGTCACTATATATCCCTGTCATTATACTGTACAGTGCTTTGATGCAACCTGTGTTGTTAAAAGCGCTATATAAATAAAAATGATTGATTGATTGATTGATTGACTTAATAAACACCCAAATGTGTCATTTGACCTATTTAATGGGCATCCCCCCTTACCATATTAAGTGCATGCATCATCATTCATAAATTCTTTGAACTATGAAAAAATGTAACTAGATTTTCTTTTTGATCAGCTATCTTATGAATACTACGCAATTGGATTTGCCACTCATTAAACATATTGCTTTTTGCATACTATATGGCAATTTGTGTCATCAAACCAAACTGGGAGATGATGCAATCAGTATGCATGATAATTGTGTAACTGGGAGTTGTCAATTCTGGAAAAAAAGCCATCATGAAAATCATCTATCTTGAGTGATCTTCTAATGCATTAAAAGGCCAAAAGAGTATTCATGTAAAGCAGGATGAAACACTTGAGAGGCTTGACTGCATGAACAGACTGCTTGTATCATATTAATGCTTTGTACTCTTATGCAACTAAAACATCAGGGCATTTTTCATTTTCAAAGTTCATTACTCTGTGAGAGGATGAGCAAAGTGGACAGAGCAATAGAGTATAATCTCTCATTTCCTCTCAGCTCTGATATAATCGCTCATTTGGATAAAATACGGCCAAATACTTGACCGAACACTCTGGCCCACCACAATATTGAATAGATTTATATATTAAAGCCAACTTTGCGTGAAAATTCTCATCTTACTCTTAATATTGTACTCTCTGATCCACGTCAGTTTATTGAAACAAAGGAGTATGGTGTGAATATTTTAAAAAGGATATTGTTAACGTATCGTCTACTCTACTGATCAATTGCCAATTCTTGCCCAACCTAATTTATAACATTTCACCCTTCCTTGTTTTGTCTCTTCCTTAATCTAAAATCACATCACATCAGTCATACTGTACATGAGCCAACTGACATAATAAAGGCTTATCAAGACATAAAATATGTATTAAAGAAGAAGCACATCTCAGAAAATGCCAGAGGGGCTCGCTTTATTGAACCTTTACTTCCATCCAAAGCAATTTACCTGACTGCTCTACTGGTGCTAGCAGATAATGGCACAGCAAAAGCTATCATTATTTTTTTTGAAGTTGTTTTGTTGTACTTTTCATTGAAATCCCTTAAAAGGTACTTTGTTTCTGCTTCAATTACTTGAGAAATGAATGAAAGCGCTGTAGACATGAGAGCCTTTTGGGCTTCTTTGGTTTAGGCACAATTTTGCTGAATGTAAACTCGAAAACAATAATCGAAAATGTAACCTTGAAAGCAACAATGAAAAATACTGCAGAACTGCCAAAATTCAGAAGTTAGAGATTTACAGCACTCAACCAAATGGCAGAACCAGTAATCAAGAATCCTACTTTCAAGCTCATATAGGTGTGAATTAGTACACCAGTGTGATACACTGGCTGAAGTATTATAGTATTACTGTAATGAGAGATCATATCTGTTACTGAGTCATCAGACATGGTTGGATCCATATGCAGCTTTATTAACAATCTTTAATAAATAAGGATAAGGATGGACAGGGTCAAATCACCGGGAGACAGGCTACTATGGGCTAAACAGAGTCGGAGTCAAAGTACGGGCAAGGAATCAATGCAGGCAGCAAACGTTCAGAATAAAGAGAGGGTCAGTCCAAGATTGGTACAAAGGAAATCAAACACGGGTAATCAAATGCTCAGAAATGATGGCCTAGGCAAATCAAGACTTCGCAAAGAGGTATTCGTGGAAGTTCATTTTATGCTGGAAGTAAGGGGTGTAATAACTAGAATCAGGTCCAAAGCGATCAGTCTCAGGTATGTGGCATGATGGGAAACTGAGATCGAATGAAAAAGGTTCAAAACTCAGTTGACGGATCCCTCTGGTGGTGCGGAGGAGGCGGTACAGAAGATCTCTCCGTAACAATATCCTACTACAAAGTAACTGGAAACAAACAGTGAAATTTAAAACTTTTTACAGTTTTCTATACGAAACTATCAATTTTTTTAAGAAATTGTTGGGTAACACTACACAAAAAGATTCAATTCATTAGCATTATTTAATGCATTAGTTATCTAATAGTGGCATTTATAATTAGGTCCTTTTTCATTTATAAAAAATACTATTCTTTATTAATTTGTATATCTTGAAATATTTTTAGGGGTCAAGCACTGAAGGTGCATTAGCAACTATTTATTCTGTTGATATTCTTTTTCTTCTTCCGTTTCTTCTACTCTTAAGACTATGGCAGCTCATAGAACTGCTTGTGAAAGTTGTGAAATTTGGCACACTGATAGAGCACAGTCTCACAATTTTAACTCTAACTATAACAGTCTCTAACTCATAACTTTTGAACCGTATGTTTGAAAGGACAAGATTTGTCTGATTTTGACCAAAATTGGCTCAGGCCATCTTGCTGGCAAAAAGTTATGGAATTGAAGTTGATAATTCAAACCGTTCTTGAATAATGCGTGAACAAATTTAAAGAACAGCTCCCAAAAATGGATCTGAGCCTGTATCTCCAAAATGGTTTGGCGTATTAGTTCCAAACTTGGTGTGTGTTATAACAAACGTGACCTGAGACTACATGCAGGGATTCAGTGCTGTGCCACCTAGTGGTCAGGAGATATGAGAAAAGGCTAAAACATTGGCAAAAAAAAAACAAAAAAAAACTGTCGGCCATTTTGAATTGTGTAGTAAAATGCTATATTTTAGGTACGCATATCATAGGTAACGTATCATTATGAACCTTGCTACGGGTCATCAGCAAGATTGTCCTGAAGGAGTCTGATATGGTTTGAGCCACCTAGTGGTAAAATCCAATATTCACAGGCGTGGTGGATGTGGTCGATTTTCACATGAAGTCACCTTTTGAGGCTCCAGTGATACCAAAAATGTCAGGTTTTGCTATATGGTTTGTGCAACTTTAGAAACGTTATATTTACAGATGCAACTTGTATGTACCATCGACACCATGACTTGAAAGTACATAAATGCTAATAGTTTCTGTGAATTTTTGCCTATTGTAACGAAACTGGTATTAATAGATTTTTTGGGTCATACTGAGAACAATGTTCCTATATTGTCCTAGGAGAGTACAAAGGCTATTTCTAAAGAAAAGAGTCAATTCTGACATTGCTCTGACAATCTGGCACTTCTGACACAGCGACTATAAGTATGTGTTGTTTTTAGCTGGAGTATTTACTATTGGCTGTTCAAATGTTTGAGTGACACAATGCAATTTGCTCCAATAAAAAGCATATTTACACTGCCTGAATCGGCCCCTATTGCCTAAATTATGCACCACATGTCATTCAACGTACTGAAAATAATAATACAGTGAACAAGTGACCAATTCAGCGTGTATCGTATCAAATTTTATCACTGTTTTGGAGCACATTGGCCTATAGATAACCTTAAGATTAACATATTGATACTAAAAGCCAAAAACCTTTCAGGGATTTCACATTGACTTTACCTTGTTGTGTGTGTGTGCATGTGAGAGAGAGACTGGGTCATATCACAGTGGAGTCAATCGTGGCTTATATACTGCAAATACATATGAGCACTGTGTCTGTAACTCTGTTTGTCTTTCTGGCTTGAACTGATGCTAAAAACCGAACTCCTATGCTTATGGGGTTCGTCTAGTCACAGTGCACTCTGTCAGTACAGACATCGGACTTCAATTAACGGTTTCACTTTATTTGAGCATTCTGTTGACAATAAGTAACTCTGCACCTATATGTCAATTTTCTTAAGTGTGTTAGTAGAGTATTAGTAGACTGGTAGGGTTAGAATTAGAATAAGTTGACATGTTCTTGAAAAGCTGTCTATAGCCAGTAGAATGACTGTTGAGAGAAGTGTTATCAGATAATAATCAGACAGTCTACTTATACTCTAATGAAAGTTAGTTGACATGTGGGTGTAAAGTTACTTATTGTCAACAGAATGTTCATAAGGAACCATCAAAATAAAGTGTTACCTAATTATCTTTAAAATAACATCATATGACCAAAATCAAATCATATCATCTTTAGATCATACTGACGAAAATTATGGATTTTGTGTTGATTACAGAAAATTAATTTGAGGCGTGATGCCAAAAAGACACTCGAGGCTATATCCCTGCAACGGCTTGGCACGTTGACATCAAAATTTGCGTGTACCATTGTCAACTCACACACCACATCGATTTGTTAGCATCGCCACCTATTGGTCAAACGTGATCAGCAAATAAATTATACTAGAGGCCTTTAATTGGCTTCAACTGATTTCTGCAGTTGATCTGAAGCTTTCTTCGTTACGCTTGCACTCGTAATTGCTGATTGCAGCAATATTTCTTTACTTCTTTATTGAATATAGAATACATTAAAGGAAAGAGGAAAAAAAGAAGAAATTCACAATATTCTAATTGTTTTTTGAGAAGCACCTATACACTGTAATTTTTGATCTCCCAACTCAAAATGTTCTAGTAAATTCAATGAGTCAGTAGAAAATTAAAATTTTTACAGTGTATCCAAACTGAACAAAAATAGAGGTTCATGCTGAATGAGAAAGCAGAATAGAAAAATAGGTGCATTCGCTATAGATCAAACTCTTTGAAAACATGAATTTGCTTTGGCCTGTATAATGAACACAGCAGTAAGAACATTAAAAACATTAAACGCTATAATCAAAGAAATCACACGAATCTAAGTAAAGTGCTTCTGGCATCTCAAACTAAATGAAGCCAGCTTTGTTCTTTATACATTTCACAGTCCCTTTGTCAAAAGCAAAATTCTTTTGTCTCCCTTTTAGGATGATCTCAACAACTCTGTAATAGGATGGCAAGACAGCTTTTTAGTGGCCTTTTAAGATGTCTGGGCAAAATCTAAAGAGCAGCATAAACTGAGAACTATATCGAAGAATTTTAGAGTAAATATAAAGAAATGCTGAACAGCCCTCGAGGAGATGAAATACCCTTGGCCAGATGGCTTGAAATCTGCTCCGAGTAGAATCGAGGCAATCAGAAAATGCTCACCCTAGTGAGAAAAAGATTCCTTGGAATGGCCCTCGCAAAGTTCATTCCACACTTGTCACAACCAATTTTAGAAGTTATTCAACAGTTCTGAAAAAAACGGATCGTCTAAAATGACTTGGACTTCCCGAATCAAGTTTTACGGTTAAGATGCGAGTTGATACAATGCCTTAAAGACAGGCTGAGGAGTTTCACTTCTGAAAGTACAATTTAGTGACTGTGTAATAGCTCAAGGCAGAAATGAAAGGTTTGAAGAAGAGGTTTCAGAGGGCCACAGTGGAATATTGCCACACTCTAGATTTTATTCTTTGAGAACTGCAATGGATGATCACGCAGGCTTGCTTGTCAACATCTCTTGACGCACTTCAGTTACAAATGTGTTTTAGACAGAAGATTCTGGTATGCATATACACTGTTAAATGATCAATAAGAGAACTACATGTTTATTTAGATCGTATTTAGGGTGAAATGAATAAACACTGAAAATGTGATAGATCAGTGAGCAGATGATAACTTTGGGGTTTGTCCAAGAAGTTACGTTTGTCCTTGAACTTTTAAAAAAGGAAAGTCTCAAAAGAGGCAGGAAATTGGTAACACTGCACCTGCTCCAGGTAATCAAGGTCTTTAGGATTATTAGTTGCTTGTTAGCATGCATATTACTAGAATATTAGCCATATTGGACTTAGAATATTAACCTTATTCCTACCCAATACCTAAAATTTATTGAGGGAAAATTCATAGTTAAGGTAGTGTGTTTGATTGAATGTTTTATGAGCTTAAGTTCCGTTTATGTTAATGATTCCTTGTAAGGTCAGACCTTCATCTGTCCGGAAAATGTTTCTCTTTAGGTTTGTGCATTTAACTGCATTCGTGATTTTATGTCTGAAATTGCTGAAAGTACTTGAGCGTATTTATATAATTCCACCATTGAAACAGCACAGTCTTGTAGGATGGGTTGAGCTAGTGGAAGTGCATCTATTTGTGTTCTGTGCTATCTGATGACTTTCCAGAGCATATTCAGCACTCTGCACTTTCAGTTGAGGCAGCAGCTTGCTTGTGGGCCTAAGTGATGGAGGAGGCATTTAAACTAAAGAAGCAGCAGATAAAGGGAAGGGAATGGAAGAAGAGAGCCAAACATACTGAGGGGGAAAAACTGGAAAACACTTTCAATCAAAAGCAATTATGACAGAAGAGATGAAAGCTAGACGTTGAGTGGTGTTATAGTAGAGTTTGGTTGTTAGTGGCCCAGCAGTTTGTCTCTAGTTCTCTCTCCTCTTCATCCATTGGTTATACAGCCACGTTACAATGCGGACAAGCATTATTTATCCCTGTGACTTAATATACACAGTTTTACACAGTTATAAACTTTAAACAAAGTCATGCTAAGACCTACATTTAAAAGATTATCTTATTTTAAGGTCACTGCAACTTATGTTGGCAAAGAACCAAACAGCATATAACCAGCATTTAAAGTCATAAACACCATTTGCTTTCTGCTTTGACATTCATTTTAAAAGTGGCCTTTTTGAGGATCTGTTGGTATCTGTTGATATATATATATATATATATATATATATATATATATATATATATATATACACACACACACACACACACAATTCTATACAGCTCAATATATTTACTAGTTTGGAACTCACTTTCAGCATGTCATGAAATATTTTGTCACGTAGTGTGTATGGTTTTTGACATTAGCAAGGAGGGGTCCTGTGCCTGCAGGGCTTCCTCAAAATGGCAGTTTCATATTGTATATTTAATGACCATAAATGGACCAGTATTATGCTGATCGCTGATCTAAAAATCAAGGCTTAAGGATCATCCATTTTTAAATCTCCCCCAGGCAACCGAGACGTCTTTGACTCAATAAAGCATAAAATAAAAATGAAGAACCGAGTGATCAAAGAAGCAGCGAAGGGCCGTAAAACCAAGTTAATAATTTTTGGCGAGCCATCAGGTCAGGTTGACTCTCAACCACCTACGCAACCTGGCTAGAGACAGGGCAGAGATGAGTAGACGCAATCGTGTATAACTTCGTCTTAATTATTTCGATCTGGAACGAGCTCGTACAGAGACGTAGCTCATTAATGTGCGACAGCACCGCGACATGGACCCACCAGGCGAGGAGGTAATTAGAGGCATGACGAATCCTCATGGATTTCTGCCACGAGTCTAATTAGCGTTCAGGGCACCGGTCTGACTGACCACACGCCACCACTCCAGCTGCCCCTGCGGAGACGGACACGCATTATCTAGAGAGGGCCAGACCCTTAACCCCGCCGCTAACAATCCGTGGAAGACACCGGAGACGCCATCGCATGCAACTAACGCGCACTCAAGAGGAACGGTTTTAACTTCTGCTTGTTTTGATGTATTTGCTGGCACCAGCTGTGTTTAAACGCTGAATAAAAACTTACATCTGAAGTTTTTGTTTTTATATACGCACGAACTCGTTACTCTTATCAAACCGGGTACCGATTGCGAAGATGAAGAGGAGCTCTCCGCTTTTGAAGCCATGCTCAGACTTGTAGGAGGTTACACCCCTGCAGGACGACCTGCGCTTTTCTCTCAGCCACAAAAGGATTTGGAGAAAAAGTCCATTTCGAAACTCAGCGTGAATAATTACGAAGTGCTTTCATCACGAGAAGCCCAGACGTATGTGAATAAATGAGGCTGGAATATTAATTATGAAATGGTATGAACGCATGCCGAGAGTAATCTGGAGGGCCAGGCTGAGCGTGCCAAACCGCTCGAATCTAATGAGCGCATGATAACGGTAATTAGTAATATCGGCATTACTGTATGATGAAATCAACAAAAATGTATGAAAAGCATTGGGGTGAAAATTGTAACTATTTCTTCTGTCTTTATACAGCTGTGAAATCTGACAACACAGTCAGGGTCTTACTTGGCGTATTTAGTTGTTGTTGTTTAATATTTTTGGTTATTCGTGTAGAACATACATGAGCATAATTGCTGTATTATGAGAAAATTTACACGAGGAGGAAACCAAACCCTTCTGCTCTCAAGAACAGACCTTCTATAAGTGCTTGTATAAAACGAAAGGAACGCTTAAAAGGACAACTTCGCCTCTTCTGATATCATTTACTCACCCTTTTATTGTTCTAAAGGAATATTCCTTTTTGATGCAATGGTCTGAGAAACCAAAGGACTTTAATATAGAAAAGAGTGATTATTCCAGATGTATTTGTTTGTGTGCTTGGATTTTTTTTTTCCCTCTCTCGGCCTAACATGACACACAGAGAACAGTGAGCAGTGAAAGCATTAGTTCTGCTGTCCAGATCTGTTTTCATTACGTTCAATCTGTGAAAGAGACATAAACAAAAAAAAAAATACAAGGGTATTTTAATTAAGGAAGGCTCATTGATCTTATCCTCTCATATTGTGCACAGTTGCTCTCTGATTTTATTGCATGCGTCTGCAGTAGATTTCTCATGGACAGAACCAACATTTTTAGAGCTGAAAACATTCCCTGTGGCGAAAAGGCTTTGTGTCATATTTCAAAAAAATCTTATATTTTGGCTTCCTCTGGTATCTTGTTGTTGTTGTTATTAAATATGTCATTAATTACGCAACAGGGCTAAGCTTACGCCAGGACTATAGGCCTTAGTTAAATTAAGAGAGCGTGTTTGCAAAAATGATTATAAGAAAACATTTAGGTGTGTGTCTTGATGACATTTATATATTTTATTTTATTTATTATTTATTATATTTTATTATTTGTTTTTAAGTTAACATTTACACAATTGTTTTTCAGCTTCATTTCAATTACTGAAGGAAATGTAATGCTTCTAGTTATAATTAAAATAATCTTCCTCTGCCTTTTTTATTAAAGCATTATGTGGCCGTTCTGATTGACGGCGACGATCATTTCTTAATTAGCTTGTCTGTTTGTAGGTTATAAAAGCCACTCTTGTTCTCTCTCCAGAGGAATTGTGGCCTTTCTCCTCTCGCTTAAATATTTCGCTCCGTAAAAAGGAGTTATTTATGCCCCAGACGTTTTTATTTTCTTCATTACAGTTTGGCTGATTGAATGAATTTGAATTAACTTTAAAAATGCATTATATTTTCAGCTTTGAGCCCGACTCCTTTTTCATGTTGCCCGGGAAGGAGCTTTTCGTAACGTGTGGGTTATGGAAAATAAAACAATGATGATGCTGTTGTTGTTTTTTTCTGCCCGGGAGCGTCGATTGTTCTCACGATACTTTATTCTGTTTGGATGAGGTCCTCATTTAGCACAAGACTGTACTAAAACCTGTTTTTCAAAGCTCTCTCCCACTAAATCGCTTTTTAATTAAAGTAGATTTATAATCAGGACTTTCTATTTGCTGTGGGTAATTAAAGCCCGTGGCAGGAGCTGTAATTATCAGTCTTTAATCATTGCTTCGAAATTGAACAGGGTTCTGCACATAGTTCATAATCCGATGTCTGTATCAAAATACTGAACCGAGTCGGGGATGATATCCCTTATAATCATGTTCACGCACAGGTCTGAGGCCTTCAAGAGTAAATGTCACTCACAATGCAAGGGGGGACTAACTCAATAAATAAAGTGAACAGGCGCCCTCTAGCTGCCATTGTACCTTTTCATTCTTCACTAGAACTTATTTCTTTCTCAAAGAGCAGCATACTAGATTATATTAAATATGAACTATGCTATACTATAAGTAACCTTACAAAACTGACGTCAAGTACTAGTGAAAATATGATTTCTGATCACTTTTGTTACTTTAGCAACTGTGGCTTTTCACCTTTTTTCACCCAACTATAAACCTAACCATTTAGAATTGGCAGTTAAGAGTTAAAGCACGTGCATGAAGGCAAAATAGAACTCGTCCCGTGTTTTGTGCGTGATGCGCAAGAATTAAATTGTAGATAAACTGCGGTTAAATCCATCGCAAGCGTTCCATTGCGAAAAAAAAAACAGCGATGAGAAAAGTAACAGGAGTGAGTGATGCGCGCGGGGAACTCTTATAAATTATATGGTGAGTCATGCTGAAAGACTGTCAACAGTTCTAGGAACTGTATCATAAGGGAAATCTGGTAATGCACTTGAAATATGAATTATGAAGTTCGTTGAGTGCGATAGGGTACACTATTTAAGGCGACTTGCTTTGAAGTTCTCCAGACGGTTCGGTCTTTCCAGTGACGCTTCAAGTATCTACATTTTTCATAATGCATTAACTGTATTTTATAATGCAAAAATGTATTAAAAATAATAATTGCTAAAGAGCTGTGGCGTTATGAAGATTGCGCGAGATGCTAAAGTGGACTCTCATCACAAGCGTCTCCTGTAATCTGTGGGTAGACGGCAGAACATCGAGAGGAGAGACCTGAGAGTACTTCTGGAGCCGTGCGTGCGTGCGTGTGCGCGCACGCATAACATCACCGTTCGCGCCTGGTGCATCGCTCGCAGGTCGGGATTGATTCGGTGCGTCGCGGAAACCAAAGTGCCCTCGCGATGCCGCGTGCGTTGAGTGGAGATCGGCGGCGCAGCCGACGCGCAGGTACAGGCGCACCGCGAGCGCGCGAGTTCTCTCTCCAAACCGAAGACGCCGAGAGGAACGGCGTTATCTCCGGCCGCTTCCCACGCCGCGTGGTGGACACTTGAAGAAGGGGGAAGCGTGAACTTTGAGCGCCGAAGCCGGGGAGCGTTTGCCGCGACCCGCCGAACATGACTTTCATCTGCGCTCCAGGATTTCAAAGTTCGCAAAAATGAAGTTCGGCAAAAGCGTCTGTATCTTAAACGTGGGTGGCACCAAGTACGCTTTTCCAAAGGACGTAATCAAGGATTTCCCTTTGAGGAGAGTGAGTCGTCTCCACAGTTGCGCCTCGGAGAGAGAAGTGCTGGAAGTGTGCGATGATTACGATAGAGAGAGGAACGAGTTCTTCTTTGACAGGCATTCAGAAGCGTTCGGCTTCATCATGCTGTACGTGAAGTACGGCAAGCTGCGCTTCGTCCCGCATATGTGCGAGCTGTCGTTTTACAACGAGATGATCTACTGGGGGCTGGAGCTCTCATCTGGAGTTCTGCTGCCAGCGGAGGCTCGACGACCGTATGTCCGACACGTACACTCACTTCACCGAGGAGCACCACAGAGCGGCCGACGACTCGAGGACGGACGCGTCCTCGAACGGGAAGCGGGACTCGAAGTGGCTGGAGCGAATGCGCAGGACTTTCGAGGAGCCCACCTCCTCCCTGGCCGCGCAAATTTTGGCGTCCGTGTCGGTGATTTTTGTCATTGTGTCCATGGTGATACTTTGCGCGAGCACTCTTCCTGACTGGAAAACTGCCGAGAGCAACATGGTGGAAGAGCACAGGTACACAGACTCATTAGAGCATCCATCCGGGTATTTATGTTTTCTTTCTTGATTAAACTTCCTAACTTTTATATATATAAAAAAATAGATACATCTCACAGGGGTCGTGTACGCTGGATGCGTTCTTGTGTTCAAAAACAGCTAGACGCCGCGCATAGCAGACGAAACGTTGCGTGGGGTGTCTTGAATAGTTCACAAATTTTGAATGTCTTTTAAAGAGCAATTGACAATTAGAACTCTTAATAAAACGCGAGGCATTATAATGTAATATTCACGCGCGCATACGGACAGCTGTTTTGTTTTACGCGTGCCTCCGTGTTAAAACCGCACGACCAGCCCAATGCTTCTCATCTCCTCTAATAACTTTACTACTGAATAGGCCTACTTTAGCTCATAAGGAGGAAAAGGATCCCTGAAATAAAGGAGTCTTGTATATAAACCAATACAATGCATATACATTAACAGATGGTGTCTGTAACTCTAACATAGCGCATTGAAAATGTTAAGATACTGAAAATAAAGAGGCCAGAGATGGCCGTCTAACCTGTTTATAATAATCCATTAAGCACCTGGACATTTCATCCTTCTTATTTTCCATCACAATGCCATGAATTTCATTATAACTTTGTGCTCTCACATCCCCGACTAAACTATTATTTAAAAAATATTTGATGTTTTATATAGGCTATTATGCTTTGTATGGATATAATTAATATTTACCTGACAAATATGGTTTTCTCATAAGTTAATCTGCATAAAAATGTGGTTAGTTGTGTGCTGAGATGATACGCAGTGTGCAATTTCTTCCATTTTATTAAAAACAATATAATTCCTTTTATTTCATTGAGTTTGTCATGTGGTCGGTTGCACTAGTTGTTCTAGGCTAAAAGGAGCCGGCGATGTCTGTTGCGTGGTGTCTCGTGCCATGTGCGGTCAAAAACGATTCAGCTTTTAAAAACACATCTCAGTCGCTTTAATCCAAGCTGTTCGTCCAGCCGTTTTAATACAAGAACACATCGAGTGTACGCGTCTCCCTATTCCTCAAAGCAACGCCTGTAAATATAAAACCCACGCCCACAGCCACACTTGTTCACGGTCTTCTGTATCATGTGCATACTTGTCATGTTGTCATATTTCCTAAATGTCTGTCTTTATCTTTCAGCATGAAAAGAAGTCATAAGGTTTCATAGTCTAGTCGACAAATAGCCTACTGAAAGCGCCTCAAAGCTCCTCGATTTTCACTGATTGTGAGCTCGGTAGTAGTGTGCGTAGCTAAAACCGGGCGAAGCTGGAAAGCGCACTATTCTGAGGAAGATAGAGCTGTCTCTCTCCCGAGGCGCTGAACGAAGGTTGAGAGGCAGCGGTTTTGTAGGTCACGTGGAGAAACGGATTCTTAAACGGCAAAAAATGTCAGCTGTTTGAAATGATTTAAGCCGTTGTTTCTGACCCTCTTTAAAGCCGCTTTAAACAAAAAGCTAATTAATGAAAAAATGAGCAAAAAGGTGAGTCGAATATCGTGGTTAGAAACCTGCAAGAAACGGTTTTATGAAGAACCACTAGAAGAACTAGAATGTTAGCAAATTTCTTTGTTTTTAATATCCTTTTAACCTGTGTTTGTCTGTTCCGTATCCATAACTGCCACGTGGACTGTTCTGAAGGTACTGGTACCTGAGGAGCAAACTTCCATACTGTGTGTGTTTGTGTGTACAAAATATAACATGGTCTATGTTGCTGAAAAATCAGGTTTGTTTTTCAGCTGTCATTAGTATGAGTGATTATGTCTTTGGGGACAACTTTCAACGTCTCCATTTTCCCTCCGCTGCGCTTCTATTCCAGCTCAAAGTTGACTTCTGTCAGAAAAACACGTCTGCCGTGGAAAACGTCAGGCAATTTTGTTGAATATAAACTAGGGTTTCATTCCACTTGATGTAAAATGGGACATTTTGCGCTTCTATTTTGGGGTATGAAACGCTGGAACAGAAATAGGCTACACCAGTCGTTTCCGTGTTTTTAAAGAAATGAAATCTGAATGCGTCTAAAATGGAAAAACAGTTTTTATGTCCAACTTGTCAAGTGGTATTGAAACAGCAACTTGTTTCTCTTTCAGAGAACCAAAGAGAAATAAACTCCGCTCTCTGTTGCCAGATCTGTTCCACCAGTTCTCAGCTCAAAATTCTAATCTTCAAAATCAAATTTGTAATTACACTTATTTGGTTTTTGAAACAGAGCGAAATCGACAGGGCTCTGAACTGGAATGGTTTGCCTTTATTTATTTATTTTAGTTATTTATCCAACCCTTTAAGCCCCAGCAACCGCTTGAACAAAATGCCAAAACTCGTGAAGACAATAAGCGTTGACGATCTTCTTAATATTAGTGTACTTTTTTTTTTTACTCAGTCACAACAATTACTAGCGTTCTGTGAATGCACTTCAATCCATTTTTCCTGTCTGGCTTTCATCAGACATCATTACTGTCATCATTAGACTCTGAGAAGAATACAAATACCGTGATCAATATTGGCATTACTCCATAAACGGTGTTGCTAGGCCTTATGGGATTCCAAGCGGCTGCATGGATTAAATAGCAGAGTGCACTTCAAAATGCTTCAAGACAGTAGTATTTCAGTTTCACATAATACAAATTCTTATTTACTCTGCTTTTGTTTCAGTTAGCAATTAGTTAATGCTCGTTTGGATCACAAGTCAACGAAAGAGCTGTTCATTTATTTATTTGTGTAATTTCATCAGTTCGTGTATTCTAAGCCATCATTAAAGTTATAGGCGCAACCTCATGTTATTGAACAGAGGTGCAATTCTAAACGAAGCCAGCTCATTCCCAAAGCGATTTCTGGCTTTTTGACCTCGTAGCCTCAGAAATTTTTAGTCAGCTTTTCAAAGGAGTGATGTGTAAATCATTCAAGATGACGAATCTCAGTGAAAACTTTAAAATGGCTTTGAATTATTTCCAACTTTGGCACCTTGAATGAAACATCTGATGCTGTTAATGAGAATGTGTTCCTTATCCCGTTCTTTCTCTCTCAAACTGTCTTTCTGTTCTTTCCCCATCACTGCGCACCTGTCCAGGATCATTGAGGCGGTGTGCATCGGATGGTTCACGGCAGAGTGCATCGTGCGCTTCATTGTGTCTCGAGACAAGTGTGAGTTTGTGCGACGCCCGCTGAACATCATAGACCTGCTGGCCATTACCCCCTATTACATCTCTGTCACCATGACCGGTTCTGACCGAGAAAACTCTCAGCTGCAGAGGGCCGGCGTGACGCTGAGAGTGCTACGCATGATGCGAATCTTCTGGGTCATCAAGCTAGCGCGACACTTCCTAGGGCTCCAGACTTTAGGGTTAACGCTGAAGCGCTGCTACCGTGAGATGGTCATGCTCCTGGTCTTCATTTGCGTGGCCATGGCCATATTCGGAGCGCTGGCGCAACTTCTAGAGCACGGTCTGGATCTGGAGTCCGGGAATGAGGAATACGCTAGCATTCCTGCCGCCTGCTGGTGGGTTATTATCTCCATGACCACTGTCGGCTATGGAGACATGTACCCCATCACTGTGCCGGGACGTGTGTAGCTGGTGGCCTGTGCGTCGTGAGCGGAATAGTGCTGCTGGCTCTTCCCATCACCTTCATCTACCACAGCTTTGTGCAGTGCTACCACGAACTCAAGTTCCGCTCGGCTCGCTGCACCCAAGCCTGTCCGCAGAGTTCTCAACTGACTCTTTCTCTAGCTTCCCGCTAAAGAAATCAACGGTTGGCGAAAGGTCTCCATCTGCCGTGTTCGTCTCCAGATCAGCGCCGCCGAGCTCCAGTATGCGCTGTATCTGTTACTCAAGGGGCTGGAGGAGGCTGCCATGGTGACGGTATCACTAAGGCCAGGTGTCCTTGACAGGAGGGAAACTTTCAGAGGCCTTGAAAAGACTCAAGCCCCGGCTCTCTCAGAGATCTGTTCATTACCTTATACGTGTGGCGTTCCTCCAAAGGATTTCGCTTTGAATGCCACTTAGGCAGCCCACAGTGTTGGCAAGAAGATACGAGAGAAATAATTGAATCATCTTGTCGCCCAGGAACCTTTCTTTCTTTGATGATGCCTTCATTTATAAGCAATGAAGTTTTAAAGCAGTACCACTTTTCCAGCATTTAAAATATTGAGAGCCTCTTTTTTCTTTTCTTTTTTTAAAGGACAATAGATTACAAAACATGAATTTTAATCAATCTGTTCCACTTTCTGCATACTCTTTCCAGGCTAAATTGTTGTGTAGACTCAATTCAGTGTGACAGCAAACCTCCAGAGGTAGTGGGACATAATGAGCGGAATAGACTGAGAATTACAAGGATAAAGTGAGAGCTGTGTGGGCAGCTATGCTGAGAGGAACATAACATGCCATGGAGAGAGTGCTGTCATGGAGAGTCGGGTGTTTTGGATGACACCAAGCAGAGCGCAGAGAGTTCTCCCAATCTTCTACCTATGAATGTCCTCTACCGCTCTGCCAGTTTTCACACGGGATTGAGATGCCTTGAGGCTTGTGCACCCTGGAGCTGCTCAGAAAGCAAGGTTCTGGAGATCTTTAGTGACACAGCTACCTCAAGGCCATCTCTCCCATGGAGTCACCCATGACACCCACTTCTCCCCGACTCACTGCTGTCTCTATGTTGTTGTGGCTCTTATGTTCCTTAATGCTCTTAAGGGAACATAGAGAGAATGTGCCGTTATCTGGGTTTTTTTGTCTCAACGCATTTCTTTATGTGCATCATGGGAGGGCCATAAAGGAAATGAAAAACTGTGTGTAAAATTGTGACAAAAGAGTTATTTGATGTCAAAAAGCATGTAAATAATGTTGGCCTGTTTACATTTTTAAATGGAGGCCAGTAGTTAGGGAAAAGTCATTAGGAATATCGACCCTGTTTATTTTCTTGGGGCACATTCATCTGTGCATATTATTCCAGATTCCCAAAAAGTCTTAACAATTTGATCCACCAATTTGATTTTTTTGTTTGCTTTTGCTTTCAAATCCTCCCTTTCAACCACCTAGTCCATTATGGTTCCCAATATCAGATATAAAAAGGTCCTATGCTAGATTTTCCTCACTGAATATGCTGTTGTTTTACACGTGTAAATATTCAGAGCACAGAAGTAAAACAGATTCATGTTGAAACATTTTGCATTTTAGAAATCTGCATCATTTTTATACTTTGTTATGAACTACATGATTCGTTTTTATTACGATAAACATTTTATTGTCAATGTATACATCTCATAATACATAATAAAATTATAACTATGATATGGTACACTATTTAACAGTGCAATAATAATGTCATTCGTTTTGTTTGGATCAGTATAATTAAAAAAACACATATATATATATATATATATATATATATATATATATATATATTTTTATATTTTTTTATTATTATTATTATTATTTATTATTTATTTTTATCTATTTATTTATATTTATTTATTTTTTTGTGTGTGTGTGTGTACAAAATATCTTCCCATTAGCAAAACGTTTTTTAGGTTTTTTGGCCAAAATATCTGCTACATATGTCAGTTCTTAATATTGAAATCAGGATCGCCAAATACAGACTAGAAAAGCAAGCATCAAACTTTCACCTTTTCTAAGAATAGTTCCTCTTGTGCAAGGTGCAGTGCCTCTCTCCTCGGTAATTACCACATTCTCACTAATCATCATCATCTTTATTCATATTCCTCACAGCAGTTTATGGATGGAAACCAGCAGTCACCCACTGCAGCAATGGCTTTTGTGAATTTATAAACGGAAGTTTGTGTGATTGGAAATAGATGCATTCCGTTTTTGGGTTACAGGAAGCAAAATGTGTCAGACCAAAATGTGCTAAGATTTCCTCCTCATTAATTAAACCTCCTGAAGAGATCACGCTGAGGTGTTCTCCAGTGTGCCTTCAGATCACTCCAGACACAGGCTCCCTGGGCTCACATATCGCACAACAACACCCGAAATTAATGTGAAAGTGAAAATAAGCGAAATCCCTGAAATTAATTGCAGACCGCAGATGTCAGCTGCCACTCATTTGTTCTTAATACACTTTCATCCCACTGCTTCATTAATCATGATAAGCATAAGGGAACCGGTTTGCTTTACATGCAAATACATCAGTGCTCTAATGAAAAGCTCATGACAGCTAACAGCCATTAACATATGGATTATAACATCTCTTAAACCAATAGATCTTTCAGTTTGTCAGTAGGATGTGATCCGTTTCACTACTAAAATCTCAGAACAGCAGCAAGCGATGTCCTGGAGGAATGTGTAACAGTTTTTTATTATTATTATTATCATTTTTAATGTGCACTGAAAATTCACATTTGACACTATACACCATCATATGACTTCTTCAACTTCATGTGACACAAAAAGTGGTCTCAATGGACATATTTTATTGTTTACTTACTGTATTTATTTTAATATTTCTCTGTTTTAATAATGGCTCTGTGTTGTACGCTAACACAACCCATTTAAACCTGTTAGATTTTTATTGTTATTATTGAACATTTTATTATTGCTGTAACAACAATTGTGCATTATGATCATATGTTGCGTATCACTGATATAATAGCTTGGGCTTATTACACATGACTTGAGCTTTTTGTAGGGATTTTTATAGCCCAGTAATGTTTAGTTATAGACAAGTGTTTGAAATCCTGCTGTAAACTACAGTTAGGCAATTTTTTCCTTCCTCTTTTCTCTGCATTCACTGGTAGGGCTACTGTAAGCTTTCAATGTATTTTTAAATAGAAGTCTATTTTGAATAAACTAGAATCTGCCTCTGTGTTAGCTAAAGCGGGTCTTGAAGTTCACTGAACACTGGATATTAATAAATAGTACAAAATAAATGCCTGTTTTGTGGTCTTATTTACTGCTCTTCCAAATAATTACATAAAACATTATTTCATATGCTATGTAAACCTGACATTTTTTTTGATCATTTCTTCAGCAGCCATATATTACAAGACAAAAATGTCTAAATCATAGTCCTTTTTTGTGTTTCTAAATAATGTTAATCGGACCTTATTATAGTTATAAATCTCAAACAAGTGTAGAATAAGAAAAAGAAAGGTCGTTTTCTGAAATAAAACGATATTGTGGAGAAATGTTATATTATACTGAACAAAAACCTGAAGTTAGTAGGTTGTGACGGGTTTTTTAATCGGGCAAGAATCGGGCTGCTAAGTGACGTAATTTCCGCCGGGGTCCTCTCAGTCTCGGGCACAGAGAGCAGGTGGTGGGACACGATCCTGTCTGCGGTGTGACTGACGGTATTATCAACAAAAATGTACTATAAGGTCAGCGGAGTAACCGGAAAATTAACGGGAGCCACAGCAGCGTCCGCTTACAGCCCGCAGGTACTCAGCCTTGTGTTGCTGTTTTACGAGAAGCGAGAAACTGAAGTGACCTTCACAGGAAGCGCTTCAGACACCTCAGCCGTTGCGCGAGGCTGCCTTTTTATTGCGCTGATAAACTCAGCTACCCTTGATTTACTATCAAGGTTGCCTTTGTTTATAACTAGCGCAACGCGGGCTAGTTCGTCATTAACCGTAATGAATCCGACTGATTTAAAACCGACGCTAGAGTTGTAATATGGCCTCAGCCGTGTTGTATAGCTTGATAATCACAATTCATCTGAGCTCCCGAAAGCCAGATGTTGAAAGGAAGCATAACAAAGCAAAAAAAATGTACCAGATAAGTTAAGTGTGTGTGTGTGTGTGTGTGTGTGTGTGTGTGTGTGTGTGTTTAATGTCAAGGACAGCTGTATTTATTCCCGTTCCGTTCTTTTAGACTGAGCATGACTGAGAGGTTATGTTTACCTTCAGTCTTCCGCCGTGACCTTGTCTATTCAGTCTGTGACTTGCCTCAAAGAACTCTTGTCGTTCATTGATGCCTTACATTCGGCTGTTCTTCCATCAAACAGACAAGGAAACATTTTGAGCAAATCTCCATGCAGCACTTTTCCGTAATAAAACAATTCATGCTGACCATATCTCAACCTCCAAAGAGGACGACCCACTACAAGAGAATTATTTTTTGGATGTCTGGTTTTAGTGTATCCATGTTTAGATGATTTAGTGTTATGGTGATTTTAGGTGAGATACTGGTGCTGAGTGACCTTTGTTAGGTATTTGTGTCCTTTTGAGTTCAGAAGAGGACAGTGCCAGCATAGGGGTCTGGATTATTATTAAAATGCATAAATAATGGTAGTAGTCATTTGTGTGTGCCCTAATGTCATCTATGTCATTGTGTTTGTCCTGACAGGGGCTGAGGCCCACGGTTCCCTCTCAAGCTCCTCCTATGGTCTTTGCTTTACCGACCAAGCTCGTATCTGAGACCGAGTCAGTGGTTCACTACATGGGAATCAACAAAATCCCTGATCTGCAGAAGCTTTTCCAGGTATTGGTTCTTGTTTTGTTTTCAAGTCAGCGATTTAGATGTTTCATAACAGAAAAGGTCTACTTTTTTTTTTTTTTTGGAATTGGACGCAAACCAAAACGGTTTTTTGGCATCAGTCCTAAAACGGCTTCACATGTTGCAACACCTGAGAAAAACAAAAGGCTGAAAGCAGTGTTATAAATGCAAACTCTAAATTATAATTGGAAAAACGTTCAGGTTTTAAGGCGCCCTTGCTATTATACATTTAAATACTCCGTAATATTAAATCGCCGGAGGCAATGGATTCTGTTTAGACCAATTGAAAAGAGCATCATTATTTAAGTGCTTGGTGCACATTATCTGCACCTTAGTATTGAAGTGCATCATAAAACAGAATGCAACTTCGAGTGTAAATGTTAATTTTGATTCAAATGATTAAATAATGCTATGGTTGACGCCCTTATTGGGACAATAAAGCCCTCCCTACACCTACCCAATACTTTTTCAACTTTTTGATCATTTGCTATTATTGAACGTAAATGCTTTTATGATGTCCGAAGGCAGATTCAAACCTACGTCGATGGTGTAAAAACATGATCGCAATACGTTGTGTAATGTGTAAATAGACACTCCAATGTTAACTAACTACTTTCACTTACAATCCTATTAGGGATAGAATTAGAGTTTGACTTGAGGTTACTTGCCTGTATTAATGTATGATGCAAGTATTATGTAATGTGTCTGTAACAAGTGCAACATAAAATAAGTGTTACCCTAAATTTCTAGCATCACAGATCATTAGCAGATGCATAGTCCTTAACTGATTCTCTAGAATTAAAAACAATTAAAATAAATTAATTTGAACTAAATGTATATTGTTCATTTAAAGTTGGGTATTAACACTGTTTACAATTTTATTCCATCATTTGATTTGATTTAATTAGATTTCCAATCTAATGCTGAGAACTATACAGCTGGCATGTTACAATAATATTAAAATTAACATTCAGATTCAACTGATATTTATTATTTGAAAAATCGACTCAACTCATAGTGAGTTGTAGGAAAACTTTACAAATTAATTTTGATATTAACAATGGCAATTGTTTGTGTTCTATTCTGTTGTATAAACAATAAAAGGTGGTTGTCATAGGTTGTGTTCGTAATGGATATCGGTGATACTTCAGATATTCTACTAACCTTAACTTTAATGACTGTTAGTTGACATGGAGCTGTAGAGTATGAGTCTAATTAATAACATCTGATACTTTATTTGAATGGGTCTTCAACATAACACGTCAACTTATTATACTAAACCTACCCTAACAGTCTGAGAGTTAGTAGATATGTAGTTACTCATCGTTAGTAGTCTAAAGTGGACTATCAAATTAAAGTGTAATAAATGTGATATAGTGCATATATTTAGCAAGATCCTCATCTGAGGAAAATGTAGCATTTTGACATTTTTTACCTATAGTTTACTGATGTTTTTCCAAGATTGAAATGGATGCAACACACATTCAGTATTTGTACCATTTCAATAAACCTTCGTGTTCTTTCATTTTTTTTTTACTATAACTAGTCATAAACAGGAAAAGATGATTGATTCATCTTCATACTCCTAATCAAACGGAGATCTGTAAAACTATATGAAAAGACTGTCAAAATTATATATTTTTTTTACTTATTTAATGCTTGAAGTTATTCTTCATATTAAAAATGAACCATAATTCATTCATAATCAAAAAAGTACAAACTTTACTTCAATTATTGGATAATAGGCAGACTACAAGTGATGTTTAGGGACTTTTTGTTCATTAAAAAGAAGCTCAATCACAATTGATTAATCGTTATTATCAGCCCAGTCCTAGACTGAAATAAATCTAATTTCTTATCTAGTCTGCTTCTGGATTTCTGCAGGACTTGTTCCTCATAGATAGATTTGTTTTTAAACATTTTATGTATTTGCTGCAACATGGACTGCTATATGTGTATATACTTCTTTCTTTCTCATTTTGTAAAAAACAACGTTTTTTTAAACAATTTGACCTGTTACAGAAAGGTGATGGAGCCCCGGTTCACCTGAAGCGTGGAGTCATGGACAAAATGTTGTATAGGACCACGATGGGCTTGACGATTGGCGGCACCCTCTACTGTTTAATGGCGCTCTATATCGCTGCCCAGCCCCGAAAACCACAGTGACCTGCCCTTCACCTTCCCTTTGTAATTATCAAATATATTGTAATTATTTTGGTTGGACTTTTGTCATTTTGCTCTAAAAAGAATGTGACCGAATTATTTGATTTACCCCAGTATTTAGATCTCACTCACTGGTTACACAAATACATCTCCATCAATCTGATTTCATTGCATATGTCCGTTTATTACAGCGTGGTCAATCATCATCTCCTCACATGCTCATTCTTTCCAGGCAGTTGTTTCTCTTAACGGTCTGGTTTTAACAATCAGAGATATCAGTGATGCACACGTTGATGAACAGATTGTATCTTTTGAGTGAATGACAGAGAGCCTGTAAATGATGTCCTTGCGATGTGTACCTGGCAGAATAAATCTATTTTGTTTGTAAAAGTGAACAAAGGAACCTTCTTGCGTGTCATCTGTTGTGTGAGCCGGAACAGTCTGGATGGCATTCGATTATTAGCTACAACATCCTGTGGTCTCGGGCTCTGTCTCATCATACAGGATATGAGTCTGATGGGACTGTAAGTGTTATTAGTGTTAATCGATCCATAAAAGCATTTCAAAACCTATAATTCACTGATATTAGATTAGTTCCTTGGGGTACAACGTTATCAGTCACATTTAGATGCGTTTTGGGTCAGGCAAATAGGGAATTAACATTTCTATCGATTCTTGACATTAAATTGCAAATTGGCACAATCTAACAGTGCTGCATTATGGACGTTATTGATTTATGTTTTTGTAAAATGCAAAATAAGCTTCTGTCTTGGATTCCTAGCAGTGCTGTATTGATTTTTTTTTTCTGCCAAACGTTGCATTTAAGGTTTAGTTAAAACCCTGAATCTTTAATACGCAGTTAAGTTTAACCCAAGCTACTTAACATACAATCGCTTCGCGTCTCAAGCCTGTGGTTCAAATGTTAACCAACGGTGATTTAAAAAAAAATGTTTTGAAGAGATTTGAACCTGACCTTTAATACCAGAGAAAAACAGTTATTTAAATTATTGTTTTTCATGTCTTTGCAGGGCTGTGTTTGACACCCGTGGATTAGAGCATTGAAAATAATGTTAAAAATTATATTTAATTCATAAGATGTGCCATGTGCTTGTTTGAGGACATCAGGACCCAAGTTAATATTTATAATTTATTTTACATTTTTTTTTACAAAAGTTTATGTATAAAGATAATTCTCAACTATAATGATTCGACATTTTTCTTTCTGTAAAATGGTCATAAACGGGTTTCATAATTATAATTATTTACTTTGCATATTAATGTTTTGGGGCAACATGTAGTGAAAAAAAGGAGTTTAATAATGGTAGTAATAATTGACCAGATTTTCATAATATTCAATAGAATATTGAAATATAACTTCTTTCCCTATTCATTTGCTATGGCTCCCAAATTGTATAATAAGTGTTTAGTGTCTGTGTCTTCACATAAGGACATGTCTGAAATCAACGTCCTGTTTTGACACACAATTAAAAATTTTTTTATTTAAATAATTACAAAATAATCATTTTCCATAATAGTGTCGCTACATTAATTTCAGACATTTTTGAAGACAAGAAAGGGAGTGGTCATGGTGAAACAAGCAATCATTTGGTATCTCTGAAAAGCTCTGAATGTGCTCTTTACAGGACATCCAGACTTGTGAATTCTCTAATAATGTCCTCATATGTGGAAAGATAACAATTTGGAAAGAATTTCAGAAGATTTCAAAAGAAAAAATATATATATTATAGATCAGGGTTCCTCAGATCTTACCCTGGAGGTCCAAAGCACTGCAGAGTTTAGCTCCAACCCTGATAAATATCACCTTCCTGTGATTTCCTAATGATCCTGAAGACACTGATTAGCATGCTCAGGTGCGTTTCATTAGGACTAAAGCTAAACAGCAGGAAAATGGATCTCGAGATTCAGATTTGAGGATCACTGTTATAGATAAGATATTAAAAGATAACACACACACACGCGGGTTATATTTCTATCTAGTAGCAATCAGTTCTTTGGCTTTTTGTTTTTTTCTAAAAATTATTCTCGTGGCAGTCGCCTTCAAAAACAACATTAAAAATAAAAATCCCTGAATGTTAAATGTTGTATCTCCCATTAGCCATTTTCGAATCATCCATTATCCTTGCATGCGTGTCAGCTTGCCGTCTCTTATCTCTGTTTGAATAATAGTGCGGTGCACAAAAGCTGATGCTCAATATTGCCACCGCCTGCAGTCGCCGAAGGCCGCAGGGTAATCATACAAGACTGGTATGATGGACCCATCTCTCCAGATAGTGATTACAGCCGGACAGAACACGGTGCCCTGGTCACACAGGCCTTTGTTGCCATTAGACCGATAGTCTGGAACTTCCAGACAACAGCGTCATTAGTGTTATTTATGCCATCTTATCTCTGTTTGCTATCGACCCGTACGGCATAATTGCATATTTGTTAATGCCTATGAGACACGATCATTTATTTGCTGAAGGATTACAGCCACAGCGGTTCTCATAGCAACCGACTGGGTGTGATAACTAGCCTGGTAAAAACCAAAGCCCCTACAAACAACTACCCTGACCTCACCTACACAAAGGAAGGCTAATGCAGGTGAAACTGACACACGCTAATTGAGAAGACCATCTGCTGTCTTGTGTTCTCGCGGCACACTGCGTTTCTGCTCCCCGGTGTATTTACTCTATATACGACATTGTGATGCATTGTGTGCAATTTACGTTTTTTAATAAAATGTGTCCTTGAGGTCATTCATTAAAAGCACGCGCTCAGGAAGCCGTCCCAAAGAAAATGTCTAAAGGGTTTGGTTTATGTTTTGAAGGACTGGATCTTAAAAAAAACATTTGGTGTGGCAATATCATGATAAAGTTGTCAATGTCAAGATTCTGAGAAAATCAAGTAGTGGCTAAAGTCAATAAGTATTATAGCCTCAGCTAAATGGCACTGAAAACCTGGTTCTTGTTCTCCCTTCCTCAGATTGAGACGTTTTACAGGCCTGTCATTAAAAAAATCTATATTAACTGTCTGAGCCGATACCCTCATAGCCAGCATCTTTCTGTTCTTGTATGGTCTTCTATAAATAAATCATGGCAAAACAGGTCTGTACCTCTTGTGAAGTAGAGACTATCTGTACCAGTCAACTGAAGACCTTCTCATTTGTTCCCTCGCAGAAATGATTGGCTCCTGCCACCCAGAGGGAACGCTGTTACCTAATGATAATTTGTCTCCTGTGTGTAATTTTTGGAAAGGCTCTCAGCCGGTGTAAGTGCAGAAGTGCTTAGCACAGAAAGTCCCTGTGGTGACAGTCTTTAGTGGTTAAACTGTGTTTGTGATTTTGATTTAAGTACTCTCCAAAATAAATGTGTTCGGTGACTCTGACGAGGTTGGAATGCAGTGCAGCATACAATGAAACGGTATAAAAACCAGGGATGATATTTAGTGGACGTAGGAGTTCTTTCAGGTACCTAAAGTGCATCTATTATGACTTTTCTTTTTTAACTTAAAACCAATGGATGCACTGTAGTGAATGGGTGCCGTCAGAGTGAGAGTCCAAAACATCACGGTAAGCCACAGTTATTCAATTTATCATCATAATGGGTTGTGGGATATTTGTGCATTTTGTTGCATGTATTTGTAAATTGCAGGGTATGTGTGTATAATGCTGTGAGCTAAATAAAAATGACCGGATCAGTCAGTCGGTGATCGTCTGGCCCATTTCTCCCTTCATTCTGCAGCTTTCCAAGCTTCTCATTTTTACATTTTTCAAAGCTCTGGTGAGACCCGACCTGTGCTGAAATAGGGCTTTCATGACACTCTAACAGCTCTACTTTCAGGTGCAGTGCTTGACATCTTGCATATGATTCCCCAGAGCCAAAAGTGCTCCGAAAGGTGGCTTCTCTCAAAACCACATGTTAAATATTTTTCTAAAGCGCTCAGTATACTGTATATACTGTCCCAGACTCTTCTCTGAACTGTCTGTCTCCTCTCACAGTCTCAGAAGCCTCTTCCTCCCCCTCACATCCCGGTTTAGATCTCTAATCAGCCTTTCATGAGTTGGCCAGTCACAACATCTGCTGTTTATTTTATTTTATGCAAATAAGGATTTATACAGACACACAACAAAATTGAAATTAACGAGGCATTGCTATGTCAAAGTCTCTTATCAGAGGGTCTAGTGACCCTAATTTTCACAGAGGGAGAGCGGAGGAGTTGATGGCAGAATGGCTGTGGAAAAAGAAGGCGCATTATAGTACCTCGTTGCCATTCAAAAACGTTTTAAAATACATTATCCAGTTTCATATCTATGGGTTTTCATAGTTTGTTCGGTAGTTCACGGAGTACAGAGATGTACTTAAGAGACAAGGAGCTACGGTTTGAATCCTACGATTCGACAAACAGTTCAAATCTGTGTAAAAGAAAAATAAAACTTAACATAATAAAACTGTGGCAGGATTCACATATATAAAGCTGCCACTCAATGGACATTTCTCTTTGAAACTGAGGTGAAACGTGCAGTAAGGCACGTAAAAACGGTGTTGCACAAAAAGTGCACAGAGGTACATATTTTTATGAGACCAGGTTGGATAATTAAAATGTACGGAACACTATTTGGAGAAAAAAAAAAAAAAAAAAAAAAAAGTTTACTGAAAACTTCTTTGGGAAAGTCTAAATCATTTCCTATGACATTACAGTGGAAACCATTTTTGAAACAATTTCAGGTCCTTCAAAAAAATTTGAATATAGTGAAAACTTTGTAATTAGAATATTTTTAAGTTTCATTACGTGGCAATCCCTACAATATAAATACGGGGTGTCTCTCGTTTTTTGATGCCACAACAATGAGGAAGACTGGAGGAAGCTGATTTGGCAATGGTCCAGAAGACGATCAATGACACTCCACAAAGAGATCACAGAAGGTTATTACTGAAAGGCTGTTCACAGGGTGCTGTACAAAGCATATTAAATGCAAAGTTTACTTGAAGATATAGGAAAAGGCATTCAAGCAACAGGGATGACTGCAAACTTGAACACTGCCAAGCAAAGCCAATTGAAATACTTGGGAGAGCTTCAGAAGCAGCAGAATGAAGTGGAGTGCATCAAGAGTCTCCACGCTCCGTCTTCAAGAAAAGGGTTACCACAGAACACCAGATCATCGTCCTCTTTTCAGAGGAAAGCAAATTGAGTGCAGAAATTAACATACTTTGAAGAACTTTTCTGCTTCGCAAATATGTTTTTTGATTGATTTTAGGAAATATTCCAGTATTTTGACTTTCATGAGGTGTAAGCTATTAAAACATTTTACTTTAAATGTACTGAATTAAAAAAAAAAAAAAAAAAAAAAAAAAAAAAAGTTTCACAATTTAGTTTTTTTCACGATGTTCACATTTTTTGCGATGTACCTTTATACGATCAATTCAATTTCAATTTCACTGCCACCAGTTTTTAGAAGTGCCTTCATTTAACCAAAGCCCCCTGTCCAGACAAAGTTAAAAGTAGTGATCGTTTCATTTTCTTTTAATCTAAAATAAAATCGATTGGCTACCTAAAGTATCTTTCTCTCACGTTCTCTTACCCCTCACCCCAATTTAAGCATCCTCATCCTTAGCCATCTGCTAAAAACAAAAACTAAAAACCCCTACATCTTGCAATGAGTCTTCATGCATGTTTCCGTTGCTCTGTGGGAGTGTGTGCTGAGAACATGATGTGTCGGGATCATTAGAATTTCATTCGCTCTATGTGCTTCCTGTCTGTTTTTCTTTAGGTATGTGGGTTAGGTTCTGGAGTAGGGTTATTAGTATTCCTATGGATTCCCACTCCAAGCTTCAAACGCTAGTTTTATGTGATGCATGTAAAAACAAATCATGAATTTAGCATCTCACGCCCCAATGCATAATGCTTTTGTTCGCTTATTGCTTCATGATGGTTTCATGATTATGAGACTTGTAATGTTACACTGGTGAATATATTTGCCATTATTTACTATTATTAATAAGTTGCTTACTACACTTTTATTATTTATATTTCCTACACTAAAAGGGCTATATTGTATATCACAACCACAAGCCCCACCCTCTGGCGTTCAGTCACTTGGCGGCAGACATCTGTCTACATTGAATGGAAGTGTTACATCAAGAGCAAACTAAAACCCATTATAATTACCCAGTATACATATACCCCAGTATACTTCTGACAACAGAACAAATGGAAGAGTAAAGGAACATTTGCTTTAACAGCATCTCTGTGCAAACTTCAGAAGAACTTAGCTTCAGGAACGAAAAAATGCTTTTAGTGGCATCCCAAATCGTGCCAGAAGATGGCATGTTTCTTCGGAGCATTTGACTGTAGATTGTTTCATAAACGAGTGTACATGGGAATCTACAAACGGATCTGACAGCAGCTTCATTGTAAATTGATATGAATTCATAAAGCTTTAAATGATAGTTTCTATATAAAGAAATCCATAATTGAAAGCATTATGAAGTCGTTGAGGAGAGGTTTTATTTTTAAATTCCACACGATAGTAAAAGTATATGATATACCAAAGCCCTGCTAGTTATTTCTTGTTGAATATCTTGTTTGTTTTAAATGTCAGAATACAGAAGTACGATATGTTGCATTTCACATTGATTTTACGCTAGAAGACTTACAACCTCTGTGATAACAAGATATATGCAAAGTCATGTTTTGACTCTTTGAGCTAAATGGGTGCATAAATGTCTCCACACGCAATAACGATCCAAAGTGTGTAAATAAGTGTCACGGTTCAGTACAGCAGACACTTGCATAAAAAAAGCAATGCAAATGGACATGACGAACTAGATTTTGATGGAAATCAGAGCCGGTGGATTGTAAATAAGCCCAGAGCTCTGAGGGATTTTCCTGTTGGCAGAGCCTGGAATCACCTCACAACCCATACCACCGTTTCCTTCCCTTTCACCCCAGAGCTTTCTCGACTTCACAACACTCACATTGACTGAGCCATCCCCGAAACCTCATCTTACTGCAGCTCTGCGTGTTTTAAAGAGCTCAGATGAGAGCTTTGATGCCTGGCTGTGGAATGAGGTTGAGAGAAGTGGGAATAAAAGGAAAGAGGACAGGATTTGTGAAAAGTAATAAAAAAAATGCATCTGATGAGAGACTAATAATCCACCTGGGTTGCAACGGTCAAATAAGATCTCTTTCGCTTTTTTTTTTTTTTTGCACATGCACACTGACTTTACAGACCCTCTTGGTTTCAAGTCCCAATAGGGCATCTTTCTGCTGCCATGGATACTGGTACAGTGTTTGAAATTTTATGATCAATAATGACAAAAAAACGGGCCAGGGTCACGACATCAAGTCCATTAAATGTAACATCTGCTTTGCAGGCTGTTGTGTTGTGCTTTATATTTGAGTGCACTAGATTTTTGAGCCTTTTTATTTTTAAGTCACATTTAAAGGAAATCATGAATCTATTAACTTTGAAATGAATAAAAACCAAAAAAATCTAGAAATCAATTTGCATGAGCCTGCTCTTTGTTCTCGAGGAGAAAAAAAAAAAAAAATCAGGTCAGTGTGACCCATTCTGTCCTCTGTTGCTGTAAACATCATTTATTTTTAATAAGAGGCCATGCTGTCCTTGGTAAATCTGATTTGTAACTCTGAATTTGTCCTTGAAAATGCAATTGAGGATTTGAGTTTGCTTGAGCTTAGATAATATGCAAATAACAGGCATAATCTGACGCATAGGGGTGCTTGTGCCGATACGTGTGTGTCCGCCCGTAATTGTATAGATGCAATATGAGTGTCTTCAAGCTTATTAACACTTTTCAGAACTGCGCGTCCTGGGGTGGTGATATATGACACATTTCAGAGATGAAGTGATTTTTACAATGAAACTACAGGACCGGTTTTAATTCTCTTCTCCACTTGTAAGTAGGACAGCATATGGGCCGTGGTCATGACTGCCTTGGACTTTTCTTGTGCTCAGTTGTACCTAGTTAAGAAGAACTCTGCATACTAGAATAAAATATTCCTCAAAATGCATAATTCTATGCCATCAAACTAAAAATTTGTAAAACTTATGATTCTCATGAATATATACTCTTATCCATACGCTCACAATATATATATATAATAGTGGTAGTAGCTTAATAACATTGCATTCAGCTATTTTTAGGCTGTACAGTGGCTCATGCAGTTATGGTGCGATTTATTCCTTTATTGTTATTCCATTACTCTTCTGGTACTGCGTAGGCCTTCCATTTCAGTACAAACTGCCGAACCACCCACTATTAATACCATCACGTTATTATACTGTCCATTATATGTTATTATATGGCATGTAGTTATAACTACAAGCACTTGGTGAGCGATTTGTTGCTTTAAAACTTCAGCCGACACCAAAACTTTGAAACAAAAGCGTCATCATTTCCAGAACGAAAGTGAGAACTGTATTATTGTGTGTACAGTACACAATGCATGATACTGTATGCTTCAGGAGATGTTATCTTATTTTACTGCCATCAATTCATAGGTGTTATATTGATCACAAGTGCCGTGATGGAGTACCTCAGGGATCAGTACTAGGGCCATTCATTTTACGCTTTACAAGTTACCCTTGGGTGATAATGATCAGGAGACATGGTGTTAGCTTTCACTGTTAAGCTGATGATACACAGCTCTGTATTTATTTAGCCCCAGTGAAATCCTTGATGGCAGTCCATGGTAATCAGATGAGTCCTTTACACAAGCTGACTTTGCTGCAGTTGGAATTAAACTTCTAGTTTGTTTTCATTGGCTAGAAAAGAACTGGCCCCCCAACTTAGCCTTGTTTCTCCCAAGGTTTGTTCTGTCATCAAAGGAGTTTGGGTTCCTTTGGTTCACCTCTGGCTTGCTTAATTGGGGACACTTAATTTCCAGCGATTACACAAATACTACTTAAACTGAACTGATCTGGACAATGACATGATTTGACATGTTAATATCTTACTGTGCAGTATTGCTGCTGGAAGCCAGGTGTGTACAAGTTGTTTGAGAAATACAATATAGTAACAAAATATTAAAAAGGCAGGGGAAAAAAAACTACTTGTGGACTTGAGAAACATCATCAGTCATTGGCCAAGTACTTTTCCGATGCAAAGTTCACATCTAGACAAGTACAGTTCAAATCCCTGGTTTGTCATTGATCTGCCTCTTTTATCGAGGATACATCAAGAGGTAACTTGTGTGAAATTGAATGCAGAATGCATTTCAGAACAACCAGCAAGCCTTAACGGCGGAATGGAAAATCCATTTTCATGAATTTTTCAGAAAACTACTGTTATTGTGTCATAAAATATAGTGTCTTTTTTCAGGCAAGAATGTTGTCATATCTGCAGTTTATTTATAAGATAGCGCCTATTTGAAAATTTGCTCGGAGGTTTTTTGCTCCAAGCAATCACCACTCATGAACCCGCCGAGAGCAACCATACCTCATTCTGACATATTCCACTTTTTTGATGTCTCTATTGTGATTAAACATGAGATATAATTAGTTTTGGGTCTACCTAATGTCTTTGGTCTTATAAATCTATAATTTGTTCCTGGTAATATAGTCTTGGCTGAGCACAAAGTTAAGTTTCATAGTTTCAGATTTTTTTGCTGTTGTTTGTAGTACACCACTGACTGAATTGCTTGCCTTTATTTTGTGTTGTATACGTTTCTCATACTTTATGCTTATACTTTTAAAATGGATATTATTATACATTAAAACTGCCATTAAAAAAAAAAAAAAAAAAAAGGAGAATAGAGTAGAGAGTTATGTCATGTCATTTCATTAGTGGCTATTTACATAAAATGCAAATAGAGATAGATACTATTTATAGTATGTAAAACAATTTTGCAATAGGCATATATAATTGATATTGTTTATACTTAATGCAGAAAATGGTATGTAATAATAACAACATTGAGTGTACAATACAAAATGTATATTATAAAAAGGATGCCATCTTTCTATTTTTTGAACAATTTTTGAGAAACGCCTTGATCAATAACAGTACTGACAACAAAACATGTAATTTAGCAAACATATACATGTTTCGGGGTAGACTCTTAATCATTTAATAAAGGGTGCTACTTTTGACTTCATTTATCAAACAGATACACGTGCAACAATCTGCATCATCTGGCAGAATTTTTAAGTCAGTCAGTTAGTCAATTGGTCAGTGGTTTCATGCAGCAGACTTTTGGCAAAAATGCATGGACTGTGGGTGGATGGTGGGTGTGCTGCCTGAGGCTGAGACTGACTGATCTGTTACTCGATCAATCAGAGAGTTAGAAAAAATAATAATAAAACTCTTCAATATCATTCCTTGAATATAAAAGGAAAATGTATTTGATCAACACCGGCTCAGTATGACGCACTATTGCTCGTGGACGTGAAGTTTGTTCATGTAAGTGGATTCTGTGCTCTATCCTTCCTACTAAACATCCTTTGATGTATGCCATCTTATAAAACAGACCTATTCTCTGTCATGCTCATAACATGTTTGACCTTTTAATAAGAGCGAGTCATCGCCTATCTTCAGCTCTGCATGATGCAGCTGCTGCGCACAGTTCTAGAGACTAAGTGAGAAAAAGAGCCAATGTTCTCCGGTCTCCCCCAGTATACCAACACTCTGGGAATTAATAACGATACTGCTGAACCAGGAGGACCCGGTGAACTGTGCTGCTGGCTGCCTGAGTTATTTGTGAGGGAAGCTTTAGAACTGTGATCAAGGAGCAGGTTTGTGTAATAACAAGAGAGGGAAAGAGAGAGAGAGAGAGAGAGAGGCAGCAAAAGCTGAGAACGGCAATAGGTGGTCTGGATGTGGACATGATCAATCATAGAACCTTTTTCTGCATTGATGTTTCTGGGACGCTTGAGTCTCATGACTGCATCTTGGTGACTAGTCCTTGTACGCATGAGAAAGTTGACTGCTCGCCTGTATTAACAGTCAGTAGATTGGCTGCTGTGTTAGATATTGAAACACTCCCTGGTCAGACCCCCGGAGAATCATGCTGGTTTAGTTATTTAGAGGTCGTTTTCAGTTTTTCTGCACTTTGTGATTGAGAAACATTATGTAGACAACCAAAAATTCTCTCAAAAGCAACAGTTAAGACATAAAACCTGAAATGGTGCAGTCCGATCAGTCTGACCTAATGACATAATTTGTACAGCTGATTGTTTTTCCTGTATCAATAGTCAATGACCCACTACTACTCAGTATTCAATTACCTGGCTTTTGTTTGCTTTTTCAGCAGCGCATTTCACCTTCCCAACCTCCGCCTGTATAGATGCTGCAAGTTGAATCTATATTTCATGGCGTTATACATATTTGTTATATGTGCAGCAGCAGTATTTTCTACATGTATTGGCAGTAGAAGGTCTCGGTACTTGCTCTGCCACGGCAACAGTAGCAGCGTAGCAGATTAATTCCTCCAAGACTAAAATACTTTAACACTGTCATGTACATTACCATGCCAATCCCTCCCAGAGCTGTCATGACAGAAACGGAATTCATCGTAGAATACGGAACATTTATTTGAAAAAATATTATTCTTTATCTTATGAAATTTTAAAAGAAAAGAAATTCTGAAAGATTTAACAGAAGATCGAGATCAAAATGCTTTGTTCATATCAAGGCTGCTTCTGTCGTCGCTGTCCATCTTCTGCACCCATCTTTCTGATCAGCTCTAAATGTCAGTCGTGTTGCAGACACCTGAGAGAACATTCCAGCCATGATGTGCTGCTCCTCTCACTCATTCCATCCTTTAATTTCCTCATTTATCTTCTCTTGTTCTTTCCTCTGGTCTGATGAACGACCTTTCCTTCGGGCTTTTATAGAAGACACAGTTATCCACAGGCTGACCGCACAAAGTGATAACAGGAAGACAGAAAGCCATGGAATAGCATGAACGAATGAGAAAACAAATTGGCTGCAGGTAGACGGACTCAATGGGGAGGACCTTTTCGCACTCTGACCTGTCAATCAATGCTCTGGCGCAAAAGATAGACCTGGTTCTCAAGTTCCTGTGACGAATAGAAACAGAATACAGAGAGTCTGTGATCCGGTCAGCTTTAGTGTGTGTGTGGACCTCTGCCCACACCGGCTATCATGTGTTCAGTCAGCAGCATTAACATTTAAACGCTGGATCACAGGAGGACGCCCGGAAAGAATCGAATGGAACTGGTGCTCTAGATGCTCACAAAAACACACACACAGAGCCTGTACTGATGCATGAAGCCCTGGGGAGGAACACAGCCTGGGCACATCTCTCCGGCTCAGGCTTTCATTCTGTTTGAAGCCCAGGGGATTTCTAAGCTCGGATGCCCGTGCCACTGCTGCTGGCGGACTCTTTTGTGAGCACTGAGTGACTGAAAGAATGGAAGCAGCATGTGTTCAGTGAACTGCTGCATGTAGTCAAGAGCTGGAAAGGAATGGTTTTTTAATGATGACCAAGCAGGTGTGAGGTTAGCTGAAGAGGCTGGAGGGTCAGTGAAGGTGAAGAGTGTAATTTACAGATATAGTCCGTATGACGGTCCGACATGGCATTGTTTGAGTTTGTAATGAGCATGTTGGGCTGTTTAAAGTGATTCAAACCACATGCTAGACACACACATCAACCCTGGGTGAAGCATGATGCTCTAAAGGGCATTTTTAATCCATTCAGTGCCATTACATCCAAAGCACAATGGGTTACTTCTGATCCCCTGACCCTTTTAATATTTCTTTAGATATTATTCAGTGACTTTTTTATATACTTCAATCTTGCGTGATGAAAGTGGGTGATCTTTTTCCTTGGAGTTCAAGACTGCATAAATACGTATTTTTAATATGCCATTCAAACAACCGCCTAATTCAACTTTTAAAACGAACTTTTGTCATAAATCAATACCTTTTATAATCATTTTAAGTGGTTATTTTCTAAAATTATTTATTTCTTCTCTGCTTCTTCACGAAGCTTTGTTTTCAAATATTGTATCCCAGTGGTCTGGATGTGGACATGATCAAATCAAAGAACCTTTTTTCTGCATTGATGTTACTGGGACACGGTGTCTCATGACTGTCTCTGGTGACTAGTCCTTGTATGCATGAGAAAGTTAAATAAAAGAATAAAGCTCCTTTTGTCTCTGTCTTTACAACCGCCCTATGCTTTAAGTCGTTTGTACATTATCCCTTACTTGCACGATTAGCAAGTTTCTAGTATGATCAACACATTATTAGTACACTTTGACTCTTAGCATGATGCTACATGTTTAATATGCATGATTGATATGTTTTAGTATGTTGCTAGTATAATTTTTAGCATGTTGTTCTAGGATAGTCATTATGATTTTCTAAGTCTTACTGTGCAATTAATTTTACCTCATCAATAAAAATATTTTATTACGCTTTTTTTTTTTTTTTTTTTTTTACTGTAATCTGGGCAAGTTAGAAAGCATTTATAGTAACTAACTTTGGTCTAGTCCAAAGTTTGGTGATTAAAGCTATAAAGCAGTTGGAGGCCGAGCTTCAATAGCTGATCAGCACATTTTCTAGTGTATTCAAAAAAAAATAAAAAAACATTTTAAAAGAATAATAATTGTTACGTAATATTATTGTAAATAAAACCTGTCCCCAAACATTTTAATACAGTAGACACACAATATGCACACGTGCATGAATGTGTCCATGTAAGTGTTTGCACGCAGGTTTCTCTGGAGTGGTAGGTGGTGTTTACGTGGTGCACTCAACCTTTCTTACCCTTCGAGCACACGGCATTACATATTTAGCCAGTCAGAGATTATAGTTTATTAAAGCGTGTTATTTTCAGAGTCTATACTTTTTGTAAAATAGTATTTAAAATTGATTAAAAACTGTTTAAATTTCTTTAGATGTAACATATGCATCTAAAGCCATTTAAATAAATATATTGGGAGAATGCAACCTTGTGTATGCCATGTGAACTGTATACCTTATGATAACTAAGAAAAGCATACATTAGCAACTGTAATTCAACTATATACAAAAAGTGATTGTTGTTTGAAATTAAACAAAAACGTTGATTTTGACCCCTTTAAAAGCACCACCCCATGTTGTCGATAACAATTATGTAAAGTATAATGTGGAGTGTAATGCTAAATGTTAAATCTAGTTCTATTCTGGGTATAATGGCATATTTTAATAGGTTATTAGGCAGCAGGAGATGCCTTGAAGCCAACTAAGACGATGTAACACTTAGCGCCTCATTGCTGGCATTTTACTAATCAAACAAGCGTTAATAGGATGAGCGTGTGCTTGCAAACATGAATGTTTTGTCTGTGTGGGAGAAAGAAAGCAGGAGCGGCTAGAAAAGAAATTCAGAGGTGAAAGTTCAGACTGCAGTAATATCAAAGGCTGATGCTGCACAACTCCAATAAAGAGTAGTAATGGAGGCCCAAGAGGGTCGATTCTCATAAAAGAGCCTATTCTCTGTAATCTAAAGCGCGCGGAAATTTACAAAGCTCTGACGTACATTATGTGTGTAAGGATACGACGGACTGTTGGCCCGGGTCCCCAAATGTAACAAGAGCAGCACCGCCTGAAATCCGTGAGTCCAAACTGCTCAATCAAGTACACCTGCGTAACATTAGTATGCTCATCATAAGCCGTGCCTCGAAACATCAACTGACATTTTCTCTCTTAATATGCAAGTAATAAACAGCTGATCGAGAAGTAAATTGCAAGCTCTCTCGCGGCTGAGACTTACATACCACTTTCTACCATGGTGTTGCAGGCATTTACACTCATTGCATCTGCGGCAGGCACATATATCCAGAACAACTGTCGTTCAAAACTAGATTTTTTTATTCAAATCGAATGCGGCAGCGGCAGTCAAACCATCAGCTAAGGTAACATACTGGCCGCGCGTGCTCTTAACCAAACTTAACCAGTCAAAGTGCCGATGATCAACCAGTAATGATGGTCAGCTGCACTAACTTCATGCTTTCCAAGCGGAACTAATCAGCATAATCCTGTTTAAGAGACCCCAAACGGGAAGTCGTGAGCGTCTAATCCTAGTCACTGCGGCAAGGGTGCGTCGCTTCATATGGAAGCTGACAGGCCTCCATCTTCTCTCCAAAACTTCATCATCCCTCAATGAAATGTCACATCATTGGTCTGACACTTTCTTTAAGATTAAAAAGCCATTCGTAACAGTATCTTGAAGAGGAAACCGAAAGTCAGTCTTAAGCGTTGAGTCCGCTGCTCAATTGTGTTTTTCCGGCAGACACTTCGCCACACATTCGTCCGTCTGTCTCGAAATGAACCCGATGAAATGAATGCAGCGTGATTTTTGTGAGCGGTTTTATTGGCCGCTCAGGTCAGCTGGGATGCCTGCAACCTTCTGTGCACTGTGTACTAAAATTTGTTGACAAAGGCACAAAAGGAATGTATTTTAAATAATGGGTGAACAACGGCCTGTAACAAATTAAACAAATATTTTACGTAACATTGTTTAAGAAGTCTACAAAAAAGCCTCTTGGTTATAAAACAATATTAATAAACAATGTTTTAGTTGAGATATAAGTAACAAAACTAAAACTAAGTCTAAACACACTAAATAGACCTGTAACATGTAGTTTTACATGGGTTGAAAACAACTGGGCAATGATTAATCGTCATTACTCGCATTCAACTTGCACATCAATGTGTGTGTGTGTGTATAACTTGTTTCTTAAATATATACACCATGTGTATTTCCTTATGATGCATACCTGAGGTATACACAATAATAATATGTATTCGATAAAGAAAAGGTTATTTGGTTACATTCAATCATTGCCCAGCACTCTTTTTTTTTTTTTAATACCATAAAAGGTACTAAGATAAACAGCAACACTTTTACAGTGAGTCCATTAGTTAACATGAGCTAAGAATAGACAATACTTCTACCTCATTTATTAATCTGTGCTAATTTTGGCATTTACTAATGCATTAACTAAATCAAGTTGTGTTTGTTAAAAGCCTTGAACTAACAATGAAACGGTTATATTTTTATTAACTAATGTTAACAAAAGTGAATACTGTAATAAATGTCTATTATTGATTATTCATGTTTAGTTATGAGTTTCATTTATTAACATTAAACTAGTAGTTATACACTTAAAATATAAAATGGCTGTTTTCTGTTTACTATACAATCATACGGGCCAAAGCATGTTATATATGATGCTGATTTTAGCATCATTACTCAGTCTTCATTGTCATAGTCCTTCCAGAAATCATTCCACAATATAGATATTTGCTGCTCGAAACATTTATTACTATTACTAAACAATAGTAACATAATATTTACAATGCTTCTCCAATTTTTTCCAGGATCTTTGATGAATAAAAAAATTAAAACAAAACATTAAAATGCACGTTAAGTAACTTTTATATGTCTTGATTATCGCATTTGATCGATTTAAAAATGTCTTTCTGAATAAAGTAATTACTTTACGTAAACATTCCCTGCCCAGGCGTCTGAAACCTGGAAGCTGGTTTCAGATTGAATTCCATTAACAAATGACCATTTTAGCTGAAATATTCCCGAGCGATGTGGTTGATGCAAAATTGAATACAACAGGCGTAGCGGTGACAAATGCTTGTTCAATGGCACTTTTATGCCCTCACACGCCCCACAAGCCATGCTGCCACACCTCACGCCTCGAGGTGTCAATTTATTCTGGAGAAACACAAGCGAGGCTGCGCGACTTTAACACAGGAACAAACGGGAGGTAGAAAGCGCTGTGTGTTGAGGAGGGTGTAGGAAAGACAGATGGATGCGTTGAGGCGCACCTGTCGTTCTGCCTCTCCTCTCCTCCTCCTCCTCTCTTCTTCTCCCTCAGTAGCGCATCAAAGTGCCAAGGTGTAAAGGCAGCACCAAAGAGAATTGACAGGTTTGTGATTAGTGGGCTGAGGAGTTTAACCTTCACGGGGACCTCTTCTCTTTGCGCTCTATAACAACTGCCTGGCACTTCTTCCAGGGCTTTTTTATGGACTTATTTCCGATAAGCATTGCAATAAAGCACACAAAAAAAAAAAAAAAAAATATATATATATATATATATATATAAATTCAGAAAAAACAGTGATGTTGTCATGGTTAAAAACAGATATGCACAGGAATCCAAAGCTCTGGCTAGTACAAATCTAAATAATATGTATACGTGCAAAAGCAGCAAAAAAAAAAACATGGAGCGAAATTGCCAAATGACTGTAGCTGGAACTGGATGGTTCCAGTGTTAAACTGGACATGGAGTTGTATGAATTGTTGCCGTCACGATGCATGTCAATCATCACTAGAGTACCACCGATGACAAGTTTGATCATCTATAATTAATGGAGAAGCATGAACTATGATTGTATTATTCACATCCCTAGTGTAGACACAAAAATCACTAAATAATTCCCAGACAAGCGTGATCAGAGGCCATGCTGACCATCTGGGAGGGAATTTATTCACCCAGATTTTGTTTTATTTTTAATTATAGAATTATTAATACCTTAGAATAATAATGCAAGTTTATTTATTCATTAGTTTGTTTAATTGTTTATTTGCTGTGCACTATAGTTCATATTACATTAATGTTACATTTTTCTTGCTGTAATACATTTTTGGAGTATCCTTGCTCAGGATGTGGAGAAGAGCATGGTATGCTTTAGATGCTAAATGTATGCGCAAACAACTGTACCTGCAGATAATGTGAAGTTAATGAAGTAAAAAGATGCTGAAATTGCACTTAAAGTATTTTTGATGTTTAGATTGGCTAAAGTATTTGATCATGCTTTGATCATTACATTTTAAAGATACATTTAGTATTACCAGACTAGTATACAGTTTCTTGCTTGTTGTATGGTAGTCCTAAATTCTTTATACTACTGTAGGTGGCTTTTTAATTATGGACTACACTCAAATGAATAATTTGATAAATGCACATATTTTGTCAGACATGTTTTGTTTGTTGGAAAGATGTATATAGCAACAAAAGTTTTTTTGCAATGCAATATGAACACAATAAGTATATTAGTACAAGGTATATAGTAGTTAAAGCCTAAATGCTGACCCACCATTGTAAACACAAATTAACAACTTTGGGAAGTAATCAAGCAACAACGCAGCATAATAACAGTAGTTTTTTAACAAAAACCCGTCTAAATTAAGTGCTTATTCTAAAATGGCAGTTTGTCAATCAAATAGCAAAGCACAACAGAACTTGCTAAGATAAATTTATTTTACTTGCATTATAAACTTTCAATACTGCTAAACAATAGAGCAATCAGCCAGCGACAATCAGTGGAATAAAGTTCCAATTAACTGAGCTCTAATTTCCATCCTAAGTGGATGTGATTTTACCCTGAAATAATGAAGCCAAGCTAATCACTTTTAGTTGCTCTTGTGTACAGTCAAGACAGTTCACAGTCAAGCTCTTGTGTGAGACTGAAGAAGCACCTGGATGCGGCGTAATCAACACCTGCTGATCAGCAGCTCGCTCTACTAAACAAACTCATCCCGAGCTATAGAGAGATCTGACTCAATGCCAATTCCTCGGTTGTAGAATTGCTTAACATTCATCTTTGTAAAAATAAAAGTGATTTGGCTCATTACATCAGCCATAAGTGAAGAATTTTCTGGAAAAGCTTATCACCTTCAGGCTGTTCGACCCACAAACTCGATAAATAGCGCATGCGAGATATGCCTTGGTTTTTTTAAATAAACATTTGTTTATGTCGCCTTTGAAACTGGATCATCAACAATGCTTGTTTAACGATTTTCCTCATCACCAGGTTTCAAGGCCAAACGCGTGTATTCCTCCACGTGTTAGTAAATAAACATGATAAAGCCCTGTATGTTTTCTATTTGTTGTATTACTTCTTTCTTTTTGGAGGTGTAACACGACAAACTGTCAGCTAATAGATGATTTTAAACACACTTATGTCAACATCTTTTTATCATAAAAAAGTAGCTGTGTAACAAACTGTTCTGTAATTATTTGGAAGAGCAACAGCTAATGCCAAATGTAAAGTAATCGCACTGTATTATTATTTTAGCAAAATAAAGTGTTACCAAAATATCTTTTATGAAATGTTGTCAAGAAAGAACAGTTAATATGTTTTGGCTTTGAGTAGTCAGCATTGGTTAAAATAATTCAAATTAGGAATAACGACAGACAGCTGTCAGAAGAATTATTCTACCCATTATGTGTTAAAGAGCAGAGAAAAACATTTGCTGCAGGGTCCCCCTCCAAGCTCTTTCTTTATGAATCTTTATGAATACTGTGTTTCAAAACAATGCACCCTACCTTGTGCATGATATTAAAGTCAATTCAGCACCTTAGGAATAACCTGAAGAGTTGACGACTAGTTTTAGTCCAGTTTTTTTGGGTTTGGCATTTTGTCCCTTTACAAGCCGTTTTATATCTGCCCACATCCCAGGCCAGCGACTTCTTGGATTTTCTTATAGGTTTAAGATTCCGCATGTCCACTTGAGGTTTACAGTGGTAAGCGTTCCAGTATAGATACGCACCAAAGGTCTTTTGGGGAAAAGATATGGTAGTGTGAATGATTGTCAGATGATGTTTTAGATATAGTTTATCTTTTGACCTCATTTTTCCTGCTGTTCTTTATCCTCAGCTAGCATTTGGAATATTTCCACACAATCCTGGGTCATTTGTTATTTCTCCCAGGTTAATTCATTGGTAACTGGAAGAATGTTCACATCAGCATTGAAACAAATTGCAGCTTGGATGAGAAGGGATAATCCAGAGAGGAAATTACCGCATCAGGAGGCGACGTTCAGTTTTGCCTTTCCGATATTCAACAATGAAATCCATACTTTGTAACTGCAATGCCCGCCAGAAGAGGCAGCTGATGATTTTGTGGTCGTCATCCACTAAAGCAGAGTGATCTGTAACAATAGTGAATATTCGATATTCAAGATAATGCTGCCATTTTCTAGAGCCCAAATTACTGCCAAACATTTTCTGTGCAGAGTAATTTGCCTCAGCAAGTTAAGAGTTAAGCTGGCATACGCAGTGCTCTCACCAACTGGTCCTCTCTTTTAGGTTAACACCTTTTAGTCCCGTCTCACTGGCATCTGTATACAATGAAGGGGTGCTCGAAATCGTGATGTCAGGATGGGAGGAGTCATCAGGCATGTTTTCAATTCTTAAAGGCCTGTTGACATTTGAAGTCCATTGAAAAACTTTGCCTTTTCTCTTTTAAGGACTTCTGCAGTTCTAGAAGAGTTTTCTACAAATTGATGTTTAATCCAGCTGATCCAAACTGGTGGACTTCCTTCAGATCCTTTTTAAATTGGGTAGTTCTGAATGACTTCCCTTACTTTCGGATCAGCAGTAATGCCTTTGATATTTTATGGCATAGCTAAGAGAGTCACTTCAGGCAAGCAGGGCTTTTTCTTAGATCAAGCCAGCCCTTTTGCAATTTATGGAAAATGGCTTGAAGTCGAGGGAAATGTAGATATAACAGATAATAGGAGAATAGACAATAATATTATCGATGCACTTCTCGTAGCTCTCCCAGACAGTCTCCATAAGAGCGTTGAAAAGTGGCTGAGGCATTTTTAAGACAAAAGGGCATTATTAAAATGGCTCTTAGCATGGTAAGCCCAGTCTTTGGCACTGGTAGCATCCATCGTAACGCAGTACCCACTGTAAAGTCTAGAGTGGAAGATGGCAGATCAGTTATTCCAATATTTCAGCAAAGATTTGCCAGTGGGTATGTGGCTGTCAGTTATAGCATTTATTTGCAATAATCCTTTTAAAACACAAAGTTTTCCGTTTTTTGCAGCACTAGTACTGAGAAGACCATCCTGAATTTGAAAATTCAACTATGCAGTCCATAACATTTCCCTGCTGCTTTGGTTACAGGGGTTCGTTTTGGCAGGCAGCATTACATTTAGGGCCGTTGTAGTAGGTATTTGGCGCTGGGCGTATGTGTGATGTTGTAATACATCTGTTACATTTAAACAAAGGGTGCATACCACAGTGATTAGTTTGGAGAAGGTAGTTCAACTGTTCCTTTTGATCACTTGGTAATGAGCCATAACCACTGCTTGATTGATGAATGTGGCATCCATCCTCTCCTTCACTATTGTCTAAAGATAAGGATAGTAGTAACAATAAAGGTGGGACTAGAACTTGAAAAAACTTGGGTGTGGACTGTAGCAGCACAGTGCTTCCATTTTAGAGGACACTGAATCTTTAATGGTGTTTTCACTGGCATGGCCAGGCTGAAAGAAGTATTCCACATCAGGTTCCAGAGGTAACTGAATACTTTCCCTCAGACACCTTTATTTGCATTCCATAAAGAAAACAAGTCTAGACCCAAACAATACTATAATAAGGCTTTAGTTGTCAGCACGGCAACAGGTAAAGCCAAATTTCATCATGTAATTGGAGCGAAACATTCAACCATCAGAGCACCTCAGCCCTTCCATTGGCAAAATGTAATGGTCCAAGAGTCCAAGTATCTGAGTTTTGTGCTGAGATCAAGTCTCTCCATGAAAGCTCATAGTTGAGTTTCAACCTGCCTGTGCAACAATGACACACTGTCAAATTACCAGTGCTGACTGGTACAATTAATTAGTGCGATTGCAACAGTTTCCACATCCATGTGTGGAATTGGTTTCTCATAATGTTTCAGTAGTTGTCACAGTTGTTAGCGCGGTCTACCTCTGGATTTTCAAAGGAAAGGTTGGTTGCATTTTAGTAGCATGTTGGGGAGTGGTGGTGGAATGTACAGTGAGTCCAAAGATGGCTGTAGGCAGTACCAGGAGAATGATGGCCTTTACCTCTAGCACTGAACTTGGGGTTTATCTGCCAAGTCTGTTAACATTGGGACCTTCGACCCAGATTGGTTATGCTTTAGGCTCAACTGGTAATCATACCACCCAACTGTATAAATGATCATGCGGCTATTTGTCCCAGTCATTACCAATTCTTCCACCGTAGACTTCCCTGCGCAGTTGGTTGTAAATGGGCTTTATGTTTTCAGAGGATCATTTTGGCTAATTCTGGCTCTGTTAGGGTAGAGTTTTCCATCTTTTTCTGATTGCTCTATGCCTAAGGCCTAAGTTTCTTAGATTCTTTCTCACCTTGGAGTTCTAGTTCACAGCTCATTGGCTGGATTCATCCCATAGTCTTCAGAAGAAAAGCGGTAAATGAGGCTAAAGTCACACAAGTATTAAGTCATACTTCTGGCTACTTCCTGCAATCCCGCAGGTGGTGCCATGCAGGACTAATCATCTCATGGTCTTCCAAAAGTAGGAAAGGTTAGTTTGAGATGGTCACTTTGGCAACAACAGCATTCACAGGAGAGATATGGAAGGGGAGAAGAATTCGATTCATTCTGTAGTTTCCAAGTATTTCTGTTCAGTACTTATTGGCAACTCATTCAGCACATCAATAAGGCAGTCAAGTTAGAGCCAGCTACGAAAAATCTTAAGCAAATGCATTTGGTTTTGTAAGTTTTGCTGGACCATTAATGTCTTGTTGTACCTCTTTTTGAGATTTGCTCTATCATAAAACAGAATTTGGAGATTAAATTTTCTACTGTTTGAAGTTAATTTGTTATCAACAGCTTCAATTGTCTTTACCATTTGATCGGTTTCATACTGTTGCTTGTTTGTTGACACAATCTTTGAAATTTATTTCGTGCAATGGTCCACTTTATCAAGCAAGATTTCTAATTCCTTTCATGTTGTGCAGGCTTTGTTTCATGCCACTCTGACATGCATTTTTAGCTGTCTCGGTCCATGAGGTCAAACAATTTGTCCCAGTTCCCTGGACTTGGTAGTAAGACTTTCAATCTCCTTGCAGGCAACTCATGGTGGGTCCCTGAAGACACTTCAGAGACCATCCCCTGGGAAGAAATTTGGTGCACAGTTGCATCAGATCCTGGCTTCCATTCCAATTCAGGAGGTTGCACTTGGGTGTACTAGAGGAAAGGATTAGGAGCAAACTGCACATAGGCTGTGGAGATGTGCAGGGGTTTGAATGAGAAAAGGGAAAACTGGAGCACCAGAGGCATGGGACAGGGCTCGAACTAAGAGTGGCAACATCTGGAATGTCTGGAATATCAGCATCTAATCAAAGTTGATGAGGCTGATGGGTATAGCGTATCTGCTGCTTTGTGTAGTGTAAAAATATGATGTTGTAGACTAAATTAGGTCGGTACAAAACAAATTGACTTCCAAAATATCACATCTTCAACAATTACTTTTGTTCATATAGTTCCACAAGATTACCTGGTAACGCTTTGCTTTCAGTTTACATTTGGAATTCTTAAGGCGATAAGTCCAGCCATTAAAGCAGTTAACCGTACAGAAATTCACATTTAAATATAGACTACTGTTGGTGGAGTGCGTGAGTTGTCTGTGCCGATGTGAGTGCGTCTTGTGAGATGTATCCGCTAAGCCACTTTTCTTTAAAATTACACTGTTGCTTAAGTCAGGTTTATCTTCGTTGCGGTAGTTGAATGAACAGTTAACGGCCTACCTGAGTCCAACGCGCAGTCACCAACTTAGGCCAAGTGAAGAACTCCTCCGGATCACAGCATTCCAATCCCGCGCTAGGTGAACACAAACTGACTTTTTAACGAGTGGTACTGAACAAATCCTGCGTCCACTGTGCAGCATTAACGACACCATCTCCACGTTGAAAAGTCGGTGTGGGAATTTTACTCCGAGTTCAGCTTTGATCGTCAGTCTCGAGAGATGACAGCGTGCGGTACTTCCGAATCGTAGCCTGCTCACTGGGCAGCAAGCGAAGCCAATCTTTCATAAGTCTTTTCCATTTCAGTTCAGCAAATTCTATATTTCACGTCTACAGACTTGAGGATGGATTCACTTTTCCTCAAACGAAAGACTCTTTCTTAATTCAGCGATAACTGCTTGATTATATTTGTCATATTCATATTAGACAGTCAAACTCTCATACTATGAAAACGCCTGTGACTAATCTCTCAGCCCCGCCCTATTTTCACGCATTGCATTGTGGGTCTTGTAGTTTGTTTTCCCTCCACCGTAGAGACCTGGCCATGCAGAATATGTGCTGCTTGCTAAAACAAGGCTTATATGTTATGTGATTGTGCTGTATTATTGCAAAACAATTGTATCTTTACTGCACTTTGTTATTCTTCTAGTTATTTACTGTATCTGTAAGCGTAAATCACATGCATTCACACCAAAATAATTAATTAGCTATAAGGGTAGCCATAAAGGTATAGATGCTTTTATGAACATGTTGGGTCATGATTATTTGGGCTGAATTTCACAGCTCTAATTACTGTGGTAAAATCATTCAAATTCAATTCTGAAAGCATATGCAAATAACTTATTATTTATTTGATAGACCCATCTGCAAATGACATGTCTATTCACTTGTATTCTTCCTCGTCTGTGGCAAATAATTCTTCTGTCATTGTTATTCTTTCAGCCACTTTCTTTAGCTGGAATAACATCCTCTCACCTCTGTCAGGGAAGCAGAAAGAGTGCAGAACTCAAGACATTCCCACGTCTGAATAAAAAACATCCTCACCGATTCTTTTTTCAGCATTTCCGATCCCGGTGCCCATGGAAAGAATCATTAGAACCATGAGTTTAAAATGAAGACGGTTTCATAATTTAACCCGCTGTTACCTCTCTTTCATTGGCTCCATTTCTGGATTTACATTTCCACGGACACTAACAGAGATGAGTCACTTGCATTGTCTCCCACTGTTGCATGCCACCATCAACCTCATTATGATCATAAAAATCACTGCAGGCAGAAGAAGCGATTGGAATCGTTTCAGATTGCAACTCTCAATGAACAGTTTCCGTGGCTGTGCGTTTGGATTTCATGCCAGCTTTGTCCCTACTCCGGTATCATTTGGTCTCATTGGGCTCAAGGACACAGTCTCTCAGATTAAGGGTCTCAAACTTTTGAATAGTCAGATGTCTTTTGCTGTTTTATTAATAGCACACCATCTTCTCTGACAGGCGGATCGGTGGCTCTAGATGAAGTTAAGCAGCAGAGCAGGATTAATTTTCGCCCATTTGATAGGTAATCGAAAAGTAGGTCAGGGACGTGTGTGCCTCTGTCTCACCCTATCACCTCCATAAGCAAAGCCCGGCGTGTTGGCTGCAGGCCACTGACAATCAAAGGTCAGATGCAGTTGGTTGTTTGAGCTTGGGTGAGCCAAGATCTGTATCGTCAAGAATCTCTGAAGCCATGACCGGAGGCAGGGCTGACCACTGACTTATGGGGCGTGACAGCGAAGGAGAAACATCACTTAGTAAAAATTCGGTATTTTTCAGCATTAGATTTATAGTCAGCTACTTATGTATTTCCACTGCTATATTGGCTAACAGTGGCCTGCAGGCTTTGAATCTGGCAAATCAATCATTTTTGCAAACCCTCCGTGTGATTTAGATGAAATCGCTGTGCTGCTGCATTATACGTAAAGTGCAAACTTTCTATGCAAATTGCAGTCTACGGACTATGTTTGGACAGGAGCCTGTATTCTGTCCGTAGTTGAGTTTTCAGCCGAACTGTGCAGGCATGAATGCGACTGTGTCTTCATCCTATCAAATGTATTTATGCAAATAACCGGCCTCAGACAAATCTTCAGACCATAAAAGATGAATTGAGACAAGCTGGGGCGATCGTCAGTTTATATGTGATGAAACTCAGCTTATTATTATAAAAAAATGGATTTTGTCTCATTTGCGTCTGTTTTCAGGTTCAAGTTGAGTTTATTCTAAAAGCATTAAAAACACCTGCGTGCAAACCAAAGTGCTGTCTGACATCAACTGTAAAAATGCAATAAGTATAATATTCAACCCAAGATATCAAATAAAAATAACGATATCTAAAATAGGATAAAATATTAAAAGACAAGATAAAAGATTTTTAGGCTGGTTAAACTCTGATAAAGTGAGCCAAATTTCCTAATATGAGATAGTAAATTATTCCAAAAGTAGGACCGGCCACTTGGACCTCCTATTTTCTTTTGTCTTTTAGATGATGGGATCGGAGGATGTTGTTTTCTTCCAGATCATACTTAGAGTGTGGGGTAGAGAATGTGTTTGTAGATAATGCAGGAGAATTGCAGCTGTCCTGGTGACGGTCTCAGGCGGTCTTGGAGGTGAGTGCTGGGTGTGGGATTAGATGAAACGGTGGTGTCAGAGTGGAGTAGGATGGTGAGGCGTGTGTTTTCCAGGCTGTGCAGAATGATCACCCAGGACCAGCTGTGGTCTGCGGTATCTTGGCTCTCTACCCTTACACCCCTAGATCTGAAGAAGAATTCTCCTCCAGTCCTGCCTCTCTAAAGACAAAAAGAAACAGGAGTGGCCCAGTAACCGATCCCACCACACTGAGCAAACCCTGCTCTCATATTAGAGGCAACCTCACTATCGGAGTTAAATCCAACCTAAAAATCTTTTGCTGATATTTATCTATTTTAGGCTGCGTTATTTTTATTTGATATCTTGTCAATATTGCTGCCTATTGCATTTTTGCTATTGATATCGTGCAACACTTTTATTAAATGCTGACTTAGAAAACGAGCGAACGCAGAAAACGAGCGAGAATGAACAAGATCCATTTTATAATGTTTGGAGTTTCATCGCATAAACGGCGGCATGCGTCAGCTTTGTCTCAACTTTCATCTTTGTAATCTGAAGGTTGTCTGACGAAGTTATTGCGTAAACTCATTTGACAGACGAACACGGTCGCATTCATGCCTGCGCAGACTAAACAACTCGACTGTCTGTCGGCGCAATCCTGAACTTTGTTACGCGAAGCGCATGATATAATGCCGGCTTTTATTCATCTGCGGAGGAGTTTCAAAAAATGATTGACGGCAGATTCGGCCTGCTGCATGGTCAGCTTGCTGGCGTGAAAATACGTAATATTTATAAATCTGTGTGGCATGCGGTGATGATGTTTCTCGCCAAGCAATCGCGTCAGCAAGCTCGGTGAATAAACCCTGCCTCGGTGCGAGCTTCGAATTCTGACGGACGGTGCAATACTGCTTTCAAACAAACTGGCCATCTGACCGCTTTGATATGAAACCGAGCGAACCAGGTAACAACGTAACTTACGTTTATGGAGGTGATGAAGAGGTAGTTGAAGGCACGCATTCGCGGACCTGCTTTTCGTTACTATCAATGGCGAAAATTAATCACGCTCTTTCCTTGCTCATCACAATTTAAATATGTCGAAAGATGTAGTAATGACGCCGTCAACAAACGGCGCTAGACATCGACTTTTATTCAAGTTTGAACCGAATCTGGCTGTGACCCGGCAATGAAGGCAAATGACACGCGATAGGAGACAAGCGCGATAATGATCCCAAGCGCGCAGCGATAAACTGAAAGCCGACCAGTCTGGTACGATTCAATCGCTCTTTCTGCCTGCAAGTGATTTTATGACTGTGAAGAGGTTGATACAACGATGAGGAAGTTTCGTCTGTTGTGTCGTGAAATGCTGAAACTATAGAGAAGGAGCCAATGAAAAGAATGTCGGCAGTTATGAGCGATCAACTAAACTCATGATTTAATGTTACTGTAACAGCTGAGAACGAAAATGTGGCTCGATGGTATTTTTCGATCAGTGGAGATATCTTTCGGATCTGCTGCTTTCGATGGTGTGAAGAATGTTATTCAGCTGAAAAAATGGCTTTAGAAAGAAACGCGTGACGAAGAATTATTTCGGAGCTGGGCGAAGGAAGAACATGTTGAACGTGAACACAATGGGTATGATTCTGTCAAATAAATAATAAGGATTATTTGCAGTAATAACTTTCAGGGTAAATTTTGAATGATTTTACCTACGATAATTAGGTCAAATGTCATTAATTCAATGTTCTGTAATACCGCTTATAACCCCAATTGGTATTTTCGTGATACGAATTTGCGCTGCAGGTAGTAAATAACTGAAGAACAACAAAGTGCAGTAAAGATGCAGTGTGGCAGCATAATCACATAACATGCAAACCTGTTTTAACAAAGCCTTTGTATTCTGTATTCTACTATGTGAGAAACAAACTGCAAAGACCCACAATGCAATGCGAAAATAGGGGCAGGCTGAATTGGTCACAGGTGATTTTCATGTGTGAGTTTGAGCGTTCAATATATTATGACAAGCAATCAGCTTGATTGATAAGCTGAGTCTTCGTTTGAGTGAAAAAGTGAACCAATGCAGAGCTGCTCAAATAACAGAATTTGCTGGCTGAAAGACATGAAAGACCCGGATGGATTTGCTGCCCAGTGAACGAACCCATTCGGAAATACTGCTCATTCCTCGGCGGGCGACCCCGTGACGCTAGAAATTAAATTCCCGCGGTTTCAGCGGGAGAGATATTAGATTTTAATAGCTGCACGTGAACGAAGAACTGTCTGTACGCGACTTTCGTTAAGAATGCTACATGATCTGAGAGGAGTTCAAACGGCCTATGGCGAAAACGACTGCTCTTCAAACAAACGTTAACTGTTCGTTCAACTACGGCAATAAACCTGACAACAGTAACAAAAGTAGTTTTAAGCGGACACATCTCCGCTTAGCATGCTACGCGAGCACAAACAACATCGCAATGAATATTCAAGTAATTTCTGCTGCGACGAGCCTTGCTCGATGAACTATCGCGCTGAAATTCATTAACGCTGAAGCAAATATTGCAGGCTGTCTTGTGAATATAATGAACAGAAGCTGACCGTTGAAGATGTGATGACACGAAAGTCAATTTGTTTTTGCTGACACATATTACAACATCATATTTTACACTACGTGAGGCAGATGCTTTGCGCCATCGGCCTCATCAACACGATTAGATGCTGATATTCCAGACATTCCAGATGTTGCCACTCTAGTCTGGCTCTGTCTGCGGCCTCTCTGGTGTTTCTTCAGGCTTCCCCTGCATTCACGGCCTATGTTGATTTACCTAAGCTGTCCTTTCTCTGATACACACAATAAACCTCTGGTGAATGGGCAGGGCTCTGTTCAACTGTGCACCCCACTAGCGAAGGCTGCCGGTGTGTCGAGAGGCTAGTATGAGTTGCTACGAGAGATTGAAGAGCCGAGAACACAAAACACGACACTCGTAGAGAAACTCAAATGTGGCAAACAGCGATATGAAACAAAATACTGCTGGCACATGAAAGCAAGGCCAAAATGTATGACTCAAGACCGTGCATAACAAGGCTCAGGCCCAGACTCGACAAGCTGGCCGATGAAGCTTGATCCAATGTGGTGCAATGAAGCTTATTGACAACAGGTAACTTCAGCGATGAAAATTTGCTTCCCAGAGCGCCTATGGGCACATGATGAGCAACTTCAGAGAATACAACAAGGCCATTAATGGTCAGCAAAGCTTTTAAAAGTCGATATTGCTAATTTCCATGACTATTGCCTAGCTTGACTGCCCGCTGACCAAACAGGGTGATAATTGCCAGCAAAGCTACTGACGAAATACTGTTCACAGGCCAGATCTCACTCATCTTTCTCTGCGAATACTTGTTACTTCTCAAGCTGTTTCATACTCAAGCTTAACCTTTCTTTTGGAAGACACATGTGATTGGTCTGCACGTGGCACCATGCATGTGTGAGAGCTGTGAAATGTAAATCAATAGCGGTGTGACACAGTCTTCATTCTCTTTTTCTTTCGAAGACTATAAGGACTCGAACTGGCGATGAAGTCAGAATCAGGAAACTCCAGATGAGAAAAATGCTGAAACTTGCTGGCACCAGGTATAGGCAATTTGAATGGAAAATTTTAACAGAGCCGGGGTGAATCAAAATGATCTGGCGCGCTCAAGCCCGCGGCAACCTGGCGATGGTGAAGTGTCGCGGTGGAAAGGAATTGTGCGACTGAAGTTTCAACAACAGGCATTTACAACGATTGCAATATGATACCGATTGAGCCTAAGCATAACTTGTCTGTCCCAATGTTAACGAACTTGCCAGATAAACTGAGATTCAGTGCTAAGCGAAAACCATCACGTCTCACCAGTAATTGCCCACGGTACCTTATTTCTTTTGCTCATTCCTGCCACCTAACGGCTCTTACTAAGCTCACGGCAACCTTTCGCTGAAAATCAGAGAACGAACCATCAACAGCTGTGACAACTACTGGCTGTTGTGAAAAACATTCCCACGTAGATGGAAGTATGTTGCTGGTGGTTGCCGGTCGGCACTGTGTGAACGAGCCAAAGCCGTGATGGCACGAGAAGACCTGCCTGGTCATGAAACATGGAGAAGACTTTGTCTCGTACTAAAACGCCCAGACGTGAATCTTGAACCATTATATTTGGCCAGTAAGCTAAGTACTATATATGGACCAATGTTTGCGCTCAGCCATGATAATTTGGCACACCTGTTGCGTGCTGACAACTAAGCTCTTGTATGTGTTTTGAATGCAGACTTTCATTTTCTTTGATGAATGCAAATAGTGTCTGAGAAAGCTATTCGGTACCTCTGAGAACTGTGTGAAAATAAGCACCTGTCGCTGCCGATGTAACACCATTAAAGATTCAGTGTCCCAAAGTGACGCTATGCAACACGTCACCAGTTTTCTTTGGATTGTCCCACACGGTACCATTATCACTATCTTTAGACAATAGTGAAGAGGATGATGCCACGTTCATCAATCGAAGCTGTCGATTCAAACTTCTGATCAAAAGCGCTCCGGTGATCACGCTGTGAGTATGCGCCACTAGCAGGCCGAACGAATGTTCGACCTGGCATCCTTCTCGCTGGCGTCAAATGCAATGGCGCTGGCGACTTCCGAATGTTGCACCTGCTCATTCGTCTCGTCGGCGATTGTAAATGTTGAGGAACTGGCATAATTGAAATTAAGATGGTCCTCTCGTCTGTGCTGCAAGCGGTGAAAACTGGCTCAATTTTTGTGTTGATTATTATGGTAAATACTTTGCCAACTGACGGCGACACAACTAACGATAACTGTTGAAATATTGCTTATCTTCTCCACTCTGGTAACCAGTGAGTAACAACGAGGAACTAGATGGATGCTACCAGTAAGCAGACTCTTTTCGGCTTAACGAATTTATTTCGCAATGTAATGCCCTTTTATATTAAAAATGCCCGTACTTTTCAGTCTTATGAGAACTTTGTCTTTGAAGCTAAACGAAAATATATGCGACTAATGTGTGTCTATTCTCCCTATTGTGCTCCATTTCGACACTCAACCATTTTTCCGCCAGTGTTCAGCTTGATACAGAAAAAAGTTCTGCTTTGCCTATTGTTTTTCTTCAGGCATGTCATGAAGCTATCGAAACATTACTGCGATCGGTGGATGAAGCTGTTCGAACTACCCGAAAGATGAAGAAGTCAACAGTTTAACTGAACTGAATTATTAGAAAACTTTTTCTGCGTGCAGAAATCACTGAAGAAGGCAAAGTTTCAATGGACTTAAATGTCGGCAGACGCTGGCGGTGGCTTGTGCTGTGACTCTCCCCGTCGCCAGACATCGCATTCGGCACCCTTTCGTGCCGGTGAACGGGCTGATGCTAAAAGAGGACGGCCATGGGGCTATTCATGCCAACCGAAACAATCACGCTGGCTGAAATTGCTCTGCGGCACGAAAAATAGCGGCCGCAATTTGGCTCTGGAAGCGGCGGCGTATAACGGGCATCGAATATTCGCTGACTGATACAGATCGCTCTGCTTTGCAGTGGATGACGGTTCTGACTGCCAGTGAAATGCTCACCGGTAGGCATTGCGACACAAGCAACCAATTTCATTGACCGAGCTATCAGGAAAGGCAAACTGAAAATAATAAACTCCTGATAACACTTTTCTTCAGTTATCGCTACCATCAAGCTAACAATTTATTTCAGAGATGTGTTGTTCTTCCGGTGCCAATGGTAACACAGGGAAAGCGCAAAATGACCAGGGAATTGTGAAAACATATTCAAATGCCAATTAAGAGGCAACGAGGAAAAATAGAAGATCATCAACATATCTAAAACATGACTCGACGTCATTCACTACCTCAGCCTTTCTCACAAAGGCTTGTACAATGGGCTCTATACTGAAGCGACACCGCTGCTGTTTCATGAAACCAGACATGTGAAATGTAAAACACAAAGTATAACAACGCAGATATTGAGCGAATATAAGCGACTTGTGAGATGTAAGCCAGGCAAAACAATCGTCAACCTTCTAAGTAATGCTACGAATTGACTTCTTTAATATCATGCGGCTAAACGAGGCATTGACACAGCTGCAGTATTCATAAAATTCATAAAGAAAACTGAGAGACACTGCAACATTTTCTGCTTTCTTTGTACATAATGTAATAGATAATTTCTGACAACTGTCTGTTCGGTATTCTAATTTGGTATTTTAACGTGCTGACTTCTCAGCTTTTCAAAAACATGATAACTTTGTTCTTTTCTTGACAACGCCCTGTAAAAGCGACGATAACACTTTGATGTCGAGCTGCAGTCGCGTTATGAAATACGGCATTGCTTCCCAAATACGTTTTTAAGCTGATTTGTGCACGGCTTCACTTGTGTGTTGAAAGATATGTTGACATGTAATAACCCAAATAAATCGCGCCAACATGCGATTGTCGTGTTACACCTCCAGAAAGAATTAACTAAACTCTAGTGGAATATAGAAAACATGTTGTGAATAACGCTACAACAAGTGAGAAATCTGCGTCGTTTGAACAGTGATGAAGGAAAATGAATTAAGCGATGCTGTTGTTGATAATTCGATTTCAAGCGATAAAAAATGTTTATTTAAAAAAACGAGGCATCGATGCCAGCTCGTTTGTCGGTTGACTAGTGCGGCTAACTTCCGAAGGCATTTTTCGAAGGTGCCTGCCCTCATGAGCTGATCTGTTTAACCAAAATCACTTTTATTTTTATAAAGATGATGCTGTGCAACCACATGGCGCGAGAACATTTTGGTGAATACTCATGGCGAGGATCAATTTGTTTAATCGAAGCGACTGCTGATCAACGATGTTGATCGCTCGCGTCAATCTTCGGTCTCGAAACGTTTATGAACTAATGCGAACTATACTAACTATCGCGTGATATACTCGAAGGTAAAATGCATCGGTAAACTCGTTAACAGAACGCTTCCACGATTAATAAATCGTGTTCTTCCATTGTTTCGGCAACATGATTTACAATACGTAAATAAATCTCTTGTCTTAACAAGTTCTGATACGTGTTTGTATTTTGATGATAGCTGACCATTTAAAACCAAGCGCTTATTCTTGATAAAACCATTGTTATTTAACTGCTGTTGTGCTGTTACCGTATTCAGCTAACTTTGTGTTTCTTTTAAATGGTCACGACTATGACTTTAGCTTTGCCGCCCATACCTTATTGCAATATGCTATTATGTTCTGTGCATTGCAAAAACTTTTATTTACTATATCATCTTTTCCAATGTAAGAAACAAATACAGACAAAATATGTGCATTTATCAATTATTCATTTGAGTATGATCACTCGGTAAAACCGCACCTAATGATATGAGATTGGAAATTTGAAGTTTACCATGCAACAAGCAAGCTATCTGTCTCCTTGACACTAAATGTATACATCTTTTAGAAATGTAATGATCAAAAGCATCGATCCAAGCTACTTTTAGTCAATCTGGCACATCAACTTTTAAGTGCGCCTAACATCTTTTGCCTAGGTAACTCACATTATCTTGCAGATGCAGTGAACTGCGTGCTGCATTGAATTTGAAGTAACCACTACAACCCACGCTCTCGGCAGAACTACTCCCGAAATATGTTACGAATCTTAACATTAGCTAACATGAACTATAATTGTAACAGATAAACAATTAAACAGTAACTCAGATAAATAAACTTGCATTATTATTACAAGGTATTAATAATTCTATAATTAAAGAAAAAAAAATAAAATTAAAATAAATTCTCCCAGATAATCCTTGTCAGTCTTGATATCACGCTTATCTGAGAACAGTGATTTTTGTGTCTGCCACTGAGATAATGAGCAATATAATCCTCGTTTATGCTTTCCCATTAATTATGAATGATCCAAGCTTTGTCATCGACTCTTTTTAATGATGATTGTGCGGCTCGCCTCCACAACACAACTATACAACTCCATGTCAATTGCTGCTCTGCTTTCCAGCTGCGTCTGCCATTTCTGTTCCTATTATTTAATTTGTACTGAACAAAGCTTTGGACCTCGGCATATCTGCCTAACTAACACGACATCACTGTTTCTGGATATATGTATCTGTAACATATTTTTTTTTTTTTTTTTGTGTTGGCACTATTACCCAGTGCTATCGGAAATAAAGTCCATGAAAACCTGCCGGGCGGTTGTTATAGGCGCAGAAGAGAATAAGGTAAACCTCGGTCACGCTAATCACAAACCTGTCGGCTATAACTGGTGCGCCAGCTGCGTTATGCGCTGCTGATAATATGCTACTGAGGAAGAGAGGAGGAGAGAGGAGGAGGAAGCGACGAATAACCGGCAACGCCATCGGCTCTTTTCCTCTCACTCAACACGAGACTATACTGACTGTTCTGTCGACCAAAATAAGCGCGGCCTAGTTTGTGTTTCTCTGTTGAATAATGACACCCTGCGGCGTGAGGAAGAACATTGAAGCAACAACTACGTAATAATGCGACTATTAATGAAGCGTTATCTTTGCTAAATCTGTTATATTCAATTTTGCATCAGCTTCACATCGCTGGAAGATATTTCGATTAAAATGGTCATTAATGGAATTAATCTGAATTCAGCTCTGGAAATTTCTGGAAACTCTGGGCGAGAATGTTTAACTTTTAAAAAGTAATTAATACTTTTTTATTCGCTTGAACATTTTAATAGATCCAAATGGCAATCGAAACATGTAAGATACTTAACGACCATTTAATGTTTTGTTTAAATTTTTTGTTAAATCAAGTATCTGAAAATTACAGCTATTGTAGTAAATATTAAGCAGCACTATTGTTTAGTAATAGTAATAAATGTTTCTCGAGCAGCAAATATTCATATTAGAATGATTTCTGAAGGATCATGTGACAATGAAGACTAGAGTAATGATGCTAAAAATTCAGCATCTACAGCATAAATTACGCTTTACCTGTACACATTGTATAGTAAAAATAGAAAACAGCTATTTTATATTTAAGTGTATAACTACTAGTTTAATGTTAACAAATGAAACTGTTAACTAACATGAACAATCAACAATACATTTATTACAGTATTCACTTTGTTAACATTAGTTAATAAAATACAACCGTTTCATTGTTAGTTCATGTTTTTTAAAACAAACAACAACTTGATTTAAATAATGCATTAGTAAATGCTAAAATTAGCATTAAGATTAATAAATGATGTGGAAGTATTGTTCATTCTTAGCTCATGTTAACTAATGGACCTCACTGTAAAGTGTTTATAAGCTATCTTATAATTTTTACAGTATTAAAAAAAAAAAAAAAAAAAAGAGTGCTGGGCAATGATTAATTGCATCCAAAATAACCTTTCGATCGAATGAATTATTATTATTGTGTATACCTTGTGGTATGCATCATGTGTGTGAATACACATGCATGTATATATATTTAAGAAAAATGTTATGTACACACACACAATACCCATTGATGTGTTGAATCACGAGTAATGACGATTAATCATTGCCCAGTTGTTTTCAACCCAATGTAAAACTACATGTTACAGGTCTATTTAGTGTTTAGACTTAGTTTTAGTTTTGTTACTTATATCAACTAACTCAAACATTATTTATTAATATTGTTTTATAACTAAGAGGCTTTTTGTAGACTTTTTTAAACAATGTGTACGAAAATATTTGTTTAATTTGTTACTACAGGCTGTTGTTCACCTATTATTTATATCACATTCCTTTTAGGCCTTTTGTCAACAAATTTTTAGTACACAGTGCATGAAGGTTGCAGGCATCCGAGGCTGGCCTGAAATGACCATTAAAACCGTCTCCGTCAAAAATCATCATTGCATTCATTTCGCCGGTTCGTTCCGAGACAGGCGACCTAGTAATGGCGATGTCCAAGCTGAAAAACACACAATTGAGCAGCGGGACTCAACGCTTTGAAGACTGACCTTTTCGGGTTTCTCTCCTCTTCAAGATACTATTCTGAATGGCACCAATCTTGAAGAAAGTGTCGAACCTCAATGATGTGACATTTCATTGATAATGATGAAGTTTTGGAGAGAAGATGAGGAAGCCGTCAGTTTTATATGGCGGCGACCTCTTGCCGCAGCGGACTAGATTAGACGTTCGCGCATTTCCTGTTTGGGTCTCTTTAAAAGAGGATTATGCTGATTAGTTCCTGGTTTGGAAAGCACAGTTAAAGAAGTAGCTGACCATCATTGCTGGGTTGACTATAAACATCTTGATGGTTAAGCTAGTTAAGAACACGTTAAGCACAGTATGTTAGCCTCCTAGGGTTGATGGTTTGATTTATAAGCAAGCTGCATTCTGATTTGAATAAAAAAAGATTATTCAGTTTTGAGCGTGTTGGAGGAAGTTGCTCTGGATATATGTGCCTGCCGGGAGATGCATGATGGAAATGCTTTGTAAACACTCGCGGTAGAAAGTGGGTGATGTAAGTCTCAGCCGCTTTAGAGAGGCTTGCAATTACTTCTCGACTGCTGTTTATTACTTGAAGTATTGTAACAAGAGAAAATGTCGTGCTGATGTTTGAGGGGTACGAGTCGAGATGAGCATACTAATCGTACACGTACAGTACTTGACTTGAACAGTTTTGGGATCTACCGCAGTTTTCAGTGTGCGGTGCTGCTCATACATTTGAGGGACCCAGAGCTGAACAGTCCGTAGTCCTTGCATAATGTACACGTCAAGGCTTTATAAATTTTCATGCCCTTTGAATTACACAGAATGGCTCTTTTATGAGAATCGTCCCTCTTGGGCCTCCATTAACTGCTCTTTGGCCAGGTTGTTGCAGCATCAGCCTCTTTGATATTACTGCGATCTGAACTCTTTCACCTCTGAATTTCTTTTTCTTCGCTCCTACTGCTTTCTTTCTCACACAGACAAAACATTCATGTTTGCAAGCTGCACGCTCATCCTATTGGCGCTTGTTTGATTAGTAAAATGCCAGCCAATGGCGCTAAGTGTTCACATCGTCTTAGATTGACTTAAAGGCATCTCCTGCCTAATAACCTATTAAAATATGCCATTATACCCAGAATGAACAAACTAGATTTAACATTTAGCATTGCACTCACATTATACTTTACATAATTGTTATCACGACAACATGGGAGTGAATTGTAGCTTTAAAGAAGTCAAAATCACGTTTTTGTTTTAATTTCAAACAACAATCACTTTTTGTATATAGTTGAATTACAGTTGCTACGTGTATGCTTTTCTTAGTTATCATAAGGTATACAGTTGAACATGGCATACACAAGGTTGCATTCTCCCAATATATTTGTTTGAAATGGCTTTAGATGCATATATTACATCTAAAGAATTTAAACAGCTTTTTAATCAATTTTAAATACTATTTTACAAAAAAATTATGAACTCTGAAAATAATACACTTTAATAAACTATAATCTCTGACTGGCTAAATATGTAATGCCGTGTGCTCGAAGGAGTAAAGAAAGGTTGAGTGCACTGCAATAAAGCACCACCTACCACCTAGAAACACACGTGCGCAAACACTCACATGGACCACATTCATGCCTGCGTGTGCATATTGTGTAATGTCTACTGTATTAAAATGTTTGGGGACAGGTTTTATTTACAATAATATTACGTAACAATTATTATTCTTTTAAAATGTTTTTATTTTTTTTTTGAATACTAGAAAAATGTACTGATCAGCTATTGAAGGCTACGCCTCAACTGCTTTATAGCTTTAATCACCAAACTTATGACTAGACCAAAGTTGAATTTACTATAAATGCTTTCTAACTTGCCCAGATTACAGTAAAAAAAAAAAAAAAACGTAATAAAATATTTTTATTGATGGGGGTAAATTAATTGCACAATAAGACTTAGAAAATCGTAATAGGCTATCCTAGAACAGCATGCTAAAATTATACTAGCAACATACTAAAACATATCAATCATGCATATTAAACATGTAGCATCATGCTAAGGTCAAAGTGTACTAATAATGTATTGATCATGCTAGAAACGCACTGCTAATCGTGCAAGTAAGGGGATAATGTACAAACGACGCCAAAGCATAGGGCGGTTGTAAAAGACAAAGGGCTTTATTCTTTTATTTAACTTTCTCATGCATACAAGGACTAGTCACCAAGAGACAGTCATGAGACACACCGTGTCCCAGTAACATCAATGCAGAAAAAGGTTCTTTGATTTGATCATGTCCACATCAGACCACTGGGATACAATATTTGAAAGCAAAGCTTCCGTGAAGAAGCAGAAGAAATAAATAATTTTTGAAAATAACCACTTAAAATGATTATAAAGGTATTGATTTATGACAAAAGTTCGTTTTTAAAAGTTGAATTAGGCGGTTGTTTGAATGGCATATTAAAAATCACGATATTTGTACGGTCTTGAACTCCAAGGAAAAGATCACCACTTTCATCACGCCAAGTTGAAGTATATAAAAAGTCACTGAATAATATCTAAAGAAATATTAAAAAGGGTCAGGATCAGAAGTAACCCATTGTGCTTTGGATGTAATGGCACTGAATGGATTAAAAATGCCCGCTAGAGCATCATGCTTCACGGGGTTGATATGTGTGTCTAGCACATGGTTTGAATCTTTAAACAGCCCAACATGTCACTTACAAACTCAAACAATGCCATATCGGACCGTGCGGACTATATCTGTAAATTACACTCTTCACCTTCACTGACCCTCCAGCCTCTTCAGCTAACCTCGTTACACCTGCTTCGGTCATCATTAAACCACCATTCTTTCAGCTCTTGACTACATGTAGCAGTTCACTGAACACATGCTGCTTCCATTCTTTCAGTCACTCAGTGCTCACAAAGAAGATCCGCCAGCAGCAGTGGCACGGGCATCCGAGAGCTTAGAAATCCCCTGGGCTTCAAACAGAATGAAAGCACGAGCGGAGAGATGTGCTGGCTGTGTTCCTCCCCAGGGCTTCATGCATCAGTACACAGGCTCTGTGTGTGTGTTTTGTGAGCATCTAGAGCACCAGTTCCATTCGATTCTTTCGGAGCGTCTCCCCTGTGATCCAGCGTTTAAATGTTAATGCTGTGACTGAACACGCATGATAGCGGTGTGGAGCAGGGTCACACACACACTAAAGCTGACGGATCACAGACTCTCTGTATTCTGTTTCTATTCGAGTCACAGGAACTTAAGAACCAGGTCTATCTTTGCACTTGAGCATTGATTGACAGGTCAGGAGTGGCGAAAAGGTCCTCCCACTTAGTCCGTCTACCTGCAGCCAATTTGTTTTCTCATTCGTTCATGCTATTCATGGCTTTCTGTCTTCCTGTTATCCTTTGTGCGGTCAGCCTGTGGATAACTGTGTCTTTATAAAAGCCCGAAGGGAAAGGTCGTTCATCAGACCAGAGGAAAAGAACAAGAGAAGATAAATGAGGAAATTAAAGGATGGAATGAGTGAAGAGGAGCAGCAGCATCATGGCTGGAATGTTCTCTCAGGTGTCTGCAGCACGACTGACATTTAGAGCTGATCAGAAAGATGGGTGCAGAAGATGGACAACGACGACAGAAGCAGCCTTGATATGAACAAAGCATTTTGATCTCCGATCTTCTGTTAAATCTTTCAGAATTTTTTCTTTTAAAATTTCATAAGATAAAGAATAATATTTTTTCAAATAAATGTTCAATGATTCTCTGATGAATTCCGTTTCTGTCATGACAGCTCTGGGAGGATTGGCATGGTAATGTACATGACAGTGTTAAAGTATTTAGTCTTGGAGAATTAATCTGCTCTGCTCACTACTGTTGCGTGGCAGAGCAAGTGCCGAGACCTTCTACTGCCAATACATGTAGAAAATACTGCTTGCTGCACATATAACAAATATGTATAACGCCATATGAGAATATAAGATTCAACTTGTCAACCTTGAATCTATACAGGCGGAGGTTGGGAAGGTGAAATGCAGCTGCTGAAAAAAAGCAAACAAAAGCCAGGTAATTGAATACTGAGTAGTGAGGTCATTGACTATTGATACAGGAAAAAACAATCAGCTGTGCAAATTTGTGTCATTAGGTCAGACCTGATCGGACTGCGCCATTTCAGGTTTTATATGTCTTAACTGTTGCTTTTGAGAGAATTTTTGGTTGTCTACATAATGTTTTCTCAATCACAAAGTGCAGAAAAACTGAAAGTGACCTCTAAATAACTAAACCAGCATGATTCTCCGAGGTCTGACCAGGGGAGTGTTTCAATATCTAACACAGCAGCCAATCTACTGACTGTTAATACAGAGTGAGCAGTCAACTTCTCATGAAGTACAAGGACTAGTCACCCAAGATGCAGTCATGAGACTCAGCGTCCCAGAAACATCAATGAAAAAGGTTCTATGATTGATCATGTCCACATCAGACCACCTATTGCCGTTCTCGGCTTTTGCTGCCTCTCTCTCTCTCTCTCTCTCTTTCCCTCTCTTGTTATTACACAAACCTGCTCCTTGATCACAGTTCTAAAGCTTCCCTCACAAATAACTCAGGCAGCCAGCAGCACAGTTCACGGGTCCTCCTGGTTCAGCAGTATCGTTATTAATTCCCAGAGTGTTGGTATACTGAGGAGACCAGAGAACAGTGGCTCTTTTTCTCCACTTAGTCTCTAGAACTGTGCGCAGCAGCTGCTCATGAGGCTGAAGATGGCGATGACTCGCTCTTATTAAAGGTCCAAACATGTTATGAGCATGACAGAGAGAATAGGTCTGTTTATAAGATGGCATACATCAAAGGATGTTTAGTAGGAAGGATGAGGCACAGAATCCACTTACATGAACAAACTTCACGTCCACGAGCAATGAGTCGTCATACTGAGCCGGTGTTGATCAAATACATTTTCCTTTTATATTCAAGGAATGATATTGAAGAGTTTTATTATTTTTTCTAACTCTCTGAGTTGATCAGGTAACAGATCAGTCAGTCTCAGCCTCAGGCAGCACACCCACCATCCACCCACAGTCCATGCATTTTTGCCAAAGTCTGCTGCATGAAACCACTGACCAATTGACTAACTGACTGACTTAAAAATTCTGCAGATGATGCAGATTATTTGCACGTGTATCTGTTTGATAAATGAAGTCAAAAGTAGCACCTTTATTAAATGATTAAGAGTCTACCCCGAAACATGTATATGTTTGCTAAATTACATGTTTTGTTGTCAGTACTGTTATTGATCAAAGCGTTTCTCAAAAATTGTTCAAAAAATAGAAAAGATGGCATCCTTTTTATAATATACATTTTGTATTGTACACTCAATGTTGTTATTATTACATACCATTTTCTGCATTGAAAGTATAAACAATATCAATTATATATGCCTATTGCAAAATTGTTTTACATACTATAAATAGTATCTATCTCTATTTGCATTTTAACGTAAATAGCCACTAATGAAATGACATGACATAACTCTATTCTCCTTTTTTTTTTTTTTTTTTTTTTTTTTTATGGCAGTTTTAATGTATAATAATATCCATTTTAAAAGTATAAGCATAAAGTATAAAGAAACGTATACAACACAAAATAAAGGCAAGCAATTCAGTCAGTGGTGTACTACAAACAACAGCAAAAAAATCTGAAACTATGAAACTTAACTTTGTGCTCAGCCAAGACTATATTACCAGGAACAAATTATAGATTTATAAGACCAAAGACATTAGGTAGACCCAAAACTAATTATATCTCATGTTTAATCACAATAGAGACATCAAAAAGTGGAATATGTCAGAATGAGGTATGGTTGCTCTCGGCGGGTTCATGAGTGGTGATTGCTTGGAGCAAAAAACCTCCGAGCAAATTTTCAAATAGAAACTATCTTATAAATAAACTGCAGATATGACAACATTCTTGCCTGAAAAAGACACTATATTTTATGACACAATAACAGTAGTTTTCTGAAAAATTCATGAAAATGGATTTTCCATTCCGCGTTAAGGCTTGCTGGTTGTTACGAAATGCATTCTGCATTCAATTTCACACAAGTTACCTCTTGATGTATCCTCGATAAAAGAGGCAGATCAATGACAAACCAGGGATTTGAACTGTACTTGTCTAGATGTGAACTTTGCATCGGAAAAGTACTTGGCCAATGACTGATGATGTTTCTCAAGTCCACAAGTAGTTTTTCCCCTGCCTTTTTAATATTTTGTTACTATATTGTATTTCTCAAACAACTTGTACACACCTGGCTTCCAGCAGCAATACTGCACAGTAAGATATTAACATGTCAAATCATGTCATTGTCCAGATCAGTTCAGTTTAAGTAGTATTTGTGTAATCGCTGGAAATTAAGTGTCCCCAATTAAACAAGCCAGAGGTGACAAAGGAACCCAAACTCCTTTGATGACAGAACAAACCTTGGGAGAAACAAGGCTAAGTTGGGGGCCAGTTCTTTTCTAGCCAATGAAAACAAACTAGAAGTTTAATTCCAACTGCAGCTAAAGTCAGCTTGTGTAAAGGACTCATCTGATTACCATGTACTCGCCATCAAAGGATTTCACTGGGGCTAAATAAATACAGAGCTGTGTATCATCAACTTAACAGTGAAAGCTAACACCATGTCTCCTGATCGTATCACCCAAGGGTAACTTGTAAAAGCGTAAAATGAATGGCCCTAGTTCTGATCCTGAGGTACTCCATACGGCACTTGTGATCAATATAACACCTATGAATTGATGGCAGTAAAATAAGATAACATCTCCTGAAGCATACAGTATCATGCATTGTGTACTGTACACACAATAATACAGTTCTCACTTTTCGTTCTGGAAATGATGGCGCTTTTGTTTCAAAGTTTTGGTGTCGGCTGAAGTTTTAAAGCAACAAATCGCTCACCAAGTGCTTGTAGTTATAACTACATGCCATATAATAGCATATAATGGACAGTATAATAGCGTGATGGTATTAATAGTGGGTGGTTCGGCAGTTTGTACTGAAATGGAAGGCCTACATGATAGTACCAGAGTAATGGAATAACAATAAAAGGAATAAATCTTTCCATAACTGCATGAGCCACTGTACAGCCTAAAAATAGCTGAATGTGTTATTAAGCTACTACCCACTATTATATATATATATATTGTGAGCGTATGGATAAGTATATATTCATGAGAATCATAAGTTTTACAAATTTTTAGTTTGATGGCATAGGAATTATGCATTTTGAGGAATATTTTATTCTAGTATGCAGAGTTCTTCTTAACTAGGTACAACTGAGCACAAAAGAAAAGTCCAAAGGCAGTCATGACACGGCCCATATGCTGTCCTACTTACAAGTGAGAGAGAGAATTAAAACCGGTCCCTGTAGTTTCATTGTGAAATCACTTCATCTCTGAAATGTGTCATATATCACACCACCCCAGGACGCGCAGTTCTGAAAAGTGTTAATAAGCTTGAAGACACTCATATTGCATCTATACAATTCTGAGGCGGACACACACGTGTCGGCACAGAAAACACCCCTATGCGTCAGATTATGCCTGTTATTTGCATATTATCTAAGCTCAAGCAAACTCAAATCCTCAATTGCATTTTCAAGGACAAATTCAGAGTTACAAATCAGATTTACCAAGGACAGCATGGCCTCTTATTAAAAATAAATGATGTTTACAGCAACAGAGGACAGAATGGGTCACACTGACCTGATTTTTTTTTTCTCCTCGAGAGAACAAAGAGCAGGCTCATGCAAATTGATTTCTAGATTTTTTTTGTTTTATTCATTTCAAAGTTAATAGATTCATGATTTCCTTTAAATGTGACTTAAAAATAAAAAGGCTCAAAAATCTAGTGCACTCAAATATAAAGCACAACACAACAGCCTGCAAAGCAGATGTTACATTTAATGGACTTGATGTCGTGACCCTGGCTTCGTTTTTTTGTCTTATTGATCATAAAATTTCAAACACTGTACCAGTATCCATAGCAACCAGAAAGATGCCTATTGGGACTTGAAACCAAGAGGGTCTGTAAAGTCAGTGTGCATGTGCAAAAAAAAAAAAAAAGCGAGAGATCTTATTTGAACCGTTACCTTGGGTGGATTATTAGTCTCTCATCAGATGCATTTTTTTATTACTTTTCACAAATCCTGTCCTCTTTCCTTTTATTCCCACTTCTCTCAACCTCATTCCACAGCCAGGCATCAAAGCTCTCATCTGAGCTCTTTAAAACACGCTGAGCTGCAGTAAGATGAGGTTTGAGGATGGCTCAGTCAATGTGAGTGTTGTGTGAAGTCGAGAAAGCTCTGGGGTGAAAGGGAAGGAAGCGGTGGTATGGGTTGTGAGGTGATTCCAGGCTCTGCCAACAGGAAAATCCTCAGAGCTCTGGGCTTATTTACAATCCACCGGCTCTGATTTCCATCAAAATCTAGTTAAGTCATGTCCATTTGCATTGCTTTTTTTTTAATGCAAGTGTCTGCTGTACTGAACGTGACACTTATTTACACACTTTGGATCGTTATGCGTGTGGAGACATTTATGCACCCATTTAGCTCAAAGAGTCAAAACATGACTTTGCATATATCTTGTTATCACAGAGGTTGTAAGTCTTCTAGCGTAAAATCAATGTGAAATACAACATATCGTACTTCTGTATTCTGACATTTAAAACAAACAAGATATTCAACAAAGAAATAACTATGCGGGGCTTTACGGTATATCATATACTTTTACTATCGTGTGGAATTTAAAAATAAAACCTCTCCTCAACGACTTCATAATGCTTTCAATTATGGATTTCTTTATATGAGGAAAACTATCATTTAAAGCTTTATGAATTCATATCAATTTACAATGAAGCTGCTGTCAGATCCGTTTGTAGATTCCCATGTACACTCGTTTATAGAAACAATCTACAGTCAAATGCTCGAGAAAACATGCCATCTTCTGGTACGATTTGGGATGCCACTAAAAGCATTTTTCGTTCCTGAAGCTAAGTTCTTCTGAAGTTTGCACAGAGATGCTGTTAAAGCAAATGTTCCTTTACTCTTCCATTTGTTCTGTTGTCAGAAGTATACTGGGGGTATATGTATACTAGGTAATTATAATGGAGTTTAGTTGCTCTTGATGTAACACTTCCATTCAATGTAGACAGATGTCTGCCGTAAGTGACTGAACGCCAGAGGTAGGGGCTTGTGGTTGTGATATACAATATAGCCCTTTTAGTGTAGGAAATATAAATAATAAAGTGTAGTAAGCAACTTATTAATAATAGTAAATAATGGCAAATATATTCACCAGTGTAACATTACAAGTCTCATAATCATGAAACCATCATGAAGCAATAAGCGAACAAAAGCATTATGCATTGGGCGTGAGATGCTAAATTCATGATTTGTTTTACATGCATCACATAAAACTAAGCGTTTGAAGCTTGGAGTGGAATCCATAGGAATACTAATAACCCTACTCCAGAACCTAACCCACATACCTAAAAGAAAAACAGACAGGAAGCACATAGAAGCGAATGAAATTCTAATGATCGACACATCATGTTCTCAGCACACACTCCCACAGAGCAGGAAACATGCATGAAGACTCATTGCAAGATGTAGGGGTTTTTAGTTTTTGTTTTTAGCAGATGGCTAAGGATGAGGGGATGCTTAAATTGGGGTGAGGGGGTAAGAGAGCGTGAGAGAAAGATACTTTAGGTAGCCAATCGATTTTATTTTAGATTAAAAGAAAATGAAAGCGATCACTACTTTTAACTTTGTCTGGACAGGGGCTTTGGTTAAATGAAAGCACTTCTAAAAACTGGTGGCAGTGAAATTGAAATTGAATTGATCGTATAAGGTACATACTTAAAAAATGTGAACATCGTGAAAAAACTAAATTGTGAAACTTTTTTTTTTTTTTTTTTTTTAATTCAGTACATTTAAAGTAAAATGTTTTAATAAACACACCTCATGAAAGTCAAAATACTGGAATATTTCCTAAAATCAATCAAAAACATATTTGCGAAGCAGAAAAGTTCTTCAAAGTATGTTAATTTCTGCACTCAATTTGCTTTCCTCTGAAAAGGGCGATGATCTGGTGTTCTGTGGTAACCCCTTTTCTTGAAGACGGGCGTGGAGACTCTTGATGCACTCCACTTCATTCTGCTGCTTCTGAAGCTCTCCCAAGTATTTCAATTGGCTTTGCTTGGCAGTGTTCAAGTTTGCAGTCATCCCTGTTGCTTGAATGCCTTTTCCTATATCTTCAAGTAAACTTTGCATTTAATATGCTTTGTACAGCACCCTGTGAACAGCCTTTCAGTAATAACCTTCTGTGATCTCTTTGTGGAGTGTCATTGATCGTCTTCTGGACCATTGCCAAATCAGCTTCCTCCAGTCTTCCTCATTGTTGTGGCATCAAAAAGCGAGAGACACCCCGTATTTATATATTGTAGGGATTGCCACGTAATGAAACTTAAAATATTCTAATTACAAAGTTTTCACTATATTCAAATTTTTTTTGAAGGACCTGAAATTGTTTCAAAAATGGTTTCCACTGTAATGTCATAGGAAATGATTTAGACTTTCCCAAAGAAGTTTTCAGTAAACTTTTTTTTTTTTTTTTTTTTTTTCTCCAAATAGTGTTCGTACATTTTAATTATCAACCTGGTCTCATAAAAATATATGTACCTCTGTGCACTTTTGTGCAACCCCGTTTTTACGTGCCTTACTGCACGTTTCACCTCAGTTTCAAGAGAAATGTCCATTAGTGGCAGCTTTATATATGTGAATCCTGCCACAGTTTTATTATGTTAAGTTTTATTTTCTTTTACACAGATTTGAACTGTTTGTCCGAATCGTAGGATTCAAACCGTAGCTCCTTGTCTCTTAAGTACATCTCTGTACTCCGTGAACTACGAACAAACTATGAAAACCCATAGATATGAAGCTGGATAATGTATTTTAAAACGTTTTTGAATGGCACCGAGAGTACTATAATGCGCCTTCTTTTCCACAGCCATTCTGCCATCAACTCCTCCGCTCTCCCTCTGTGAAAATTAGGGTCACTAGACCCTCTGATAAAGACTTTGACATAGTAATGCCTCGTTAATTTCAATTTTGTTGTGTGTCTGTATAAATCCTTATTTGCATAAAATAAAATAAACAGCAGATGTTGTGACTGGCCAACTCATGAAAGGCTGATTAGAGATCTAAACCGGGATGTGAGGGGGAGGAAGAGGCTTCTGAGACTGTGAGAGGAGACAGACAGTTCAGAGAAGAGTCTGGGACAGTATATACAGTATACTGGCGCTTTAGAAAAATATTTAACGTGTGGTTTTGAGAGAAGCCACCTTTCGAACACTTTTGGCTCTGGGGAATCATATGCAAGATGTCAAGCACTGCACCTGAAAGTAGAGCTGTTAGAGTGTCATGAAAGCCCTATTTCAGCACAGGTCGGGTCTCACCAGAGCTTTGAAAAATGTAAAAATGAGAAGCTTGGAAAGCTGCAGAATGAAGGAGAAATGGGCCAGGCGATCACTGACTGACTGATCCGGTCATTTTATTTAGCTCACAGCATTATACACACATACCCTGCAATTTACAAATACATGCAACAAAATGCACAAATATCCCACAACCCATTATGATGATCTTGTAATCCAATGCCTATTAATCTAAGAATATAACGGATCGGTAACACTTTAGTTACCAGTCCTCACTTTTAACTAGTGGCTTATTATAATGCATATTACTAGCATGTTGGCTGTTATTACTTATAAAGCACATCCTTAACCCTATCAATAAATAAACTTAACTACCTTACTGGCTATTAATAAGCAGCCATTTAGTTTGAAGCAAAATTGTAGTTTATAGTTGGTTAAACTTGATAACTGGTTCCCAAACAGAAGTGTGACCAAGATTCTTTATTGGTATTTAGTTACATAAGAATCTTTAACATTCATTGAACCTTTCCATTACACTATATATTTCTTTGCATTGGAAGATGGACCTTCTGATTATTACTACACGGTCTATTAGCATAAATGTACCTGGGTGCACTTTTAGCAAAACATGAAATATGTACCAATAAATACACTTCACTGCTGTTTTCAAAGAAATGAATAATAGAGTAGTTTTTCGCACAATTGCTGGAAGAATATCGTGTTCATGACTTTAAAACATCAGTTTTCAAGTCTCCCAGCATGTTAATATTGCTTTCCGAACAAAATGCCATAGGCTTTTTATTTTATATAACAGGCGTTATTGCTCATCGACTTTAGAATGTGTCATAGATTCATAGATTTCGCGTCTGAGTCGTGTTCGCGAGTTTTCCGTTCAAGCGTTCATTCTATGAATCGGACCTGAGAAAATATCGTAAGATCAAATTTAGGATGGTTTCTGCGGAAAATTGTATAAATTGAATAACTGTGGCTTACCGTGATGTTTTGGACTCTCACTCTGGCGGCACCCATTCACTACAGTGCATCCATTGGTTTTAAGTTAAAAAAAAAGTCATAATAGATGCACTTTAGGTACCTGAAAGAACTCCTACGTCCACTAAATATCATCCCTGGTTTTATACCCGTTTCATTGTATGCTGCACTGCATTCCAACCTCGTCAGAGTCACGAACACATTTATTTTGGAAGTACTTAAATCAAAATCACCAACACAGTTTAACCACTAAAGACTGTCACCACAGGGACTTTCTGTGCTAAGCACTTCTGCACTTACACCGGCTGAGAGCCTTTCCAAAAATTACACACAGGAGACAAATTATCATTAGGTAACAGCGTTCCCTCTGGGTGGCAGGAGCCAATCATTTCTGCGAGGAACAAATGAGAAGGTCTTCAGTTGACTGGTACAGATAGTCTCTACTTCACAAGAGAAGTACAGACCTGTTTTTGCCATGATTTATTTATAGAAGACCATACAAGAACAGAAAGATGCTGGCTATGAGGTATCGGCTCAGACAGTTAATATAGATTTTTTTAATGACAGGCCTGTAAAGCGTCTCCAATCTGAGGAAGGAGAACAAGAACCAGGTTTTCAGTGCCATTTAGCTGAGGCTATAATACTTATTGACTTTAGCCACTACTTGATTTTCTCAGAATCTTGACATTGACAACTTTATCATGATATTGCCACACCAAATGTTTTTTAAGATCCAGTCCTTCAAAACATAAACCAAACCCTTTAGACATTTTCTTTGGGAATGGCTTCCTGAGCGCGTGCTTTTAATGAATGACCTCAAGGACACATTTTATTAAAAAGCGTAAATTGCACACAATGCATCACAATGTCGTATATAGAGTAAATACACGGGAGCAGAAAGCGGTGTGCGCGAGAACACAAGACAGCAGATGGTCTTCTCCAATTAAGCGTGTGTCAGTTTCACCTGCATTAGCCTTCCTTTGTGTAGGTGAGGTCAGGGTAGTTGTTTGTAGGGGCTTTGGTTTTTACCAGGCTAGTTATCACACCCAGTCGGTTGCTATGAGAACCGCTGTGGCTGTAATCCTTCAGCAAATAAATGATGCGTGTCTCATAGGCATTAACAAATATGCAATTATGCCGTGCGAATCGATAGCAAACAGAGATAAGATGGCATAAATAACACTAATGGCGCTGTTGTCTGGAAGTTCCAGACTATCGGTCTAATGGCAACAAGGCCTGTGTGACCAGGGCACACGTGTTCTGTCGGCTGTAATCACTATCTGGAGAGATGGGTCCATCATACCAGTCTTGTATGATTACCCTGCGGCCTTCGGCGACTGCAGGCGGTGGCAATATTGAGCATCAGCTTTTGTGCACGCACTATTATTCAAACAGAGATAAGAGGCGGCAAGCTGACACGCATGCAAGGATAATGGATGATTGAAAATGGCTAATGGGAGATACAACATTTAACATTCAGGGATTTTTATTTTTAATGTTGTTTTTGAAAGCGACTGCCACGAGAATAATTTTTAGAAAAAAACAAAAAGCCAAAGAACTGATTGCTACTAGATAGAAATATAACCAGCGTGTGTGTGTATTTATCTTTTAATATCTTATCTATAACAGTGATCCTCAAATCTGAATCTCGAGATCCATTTTCCTGCTGTTTAGCTTTAGTCCTAATGAAGCGCACCTGAGCATGCTAATCAGTGTCTTCAGGATCATTAGGAAATCACAGGAAGGTGATATTTATCAGGGTTGGAGCTAAACTCTGCAGTGCTTTGGACCTCCAGGGTAAGATCTGAGGAACCCTGATCTATAATATATATATTTTTCTTTTGAAATCTTCTGAAATTCTTTCCAAATTGTTATCTTTCCACATATGAGGACATTATTAGAGAATTCACAAGTCTGGATGTCCTGTAAAGAGCACATTCAGAGCTTTTCAGAGATACCAAATGATTGCTTGTTTCACCATGACCACTCCTTTCTTGTCTTCAAAAATGTCTGAAATTAATGTAGCGACACTATTATGGAAAATGATTATTTTGTAATTATTTAAATCAAAAAATTTTTTTAATTGTGTCAAAATAGGACGTTGATTTCAGACATGTCATATGTGAAGACATAGACACTAAAAACTTATTATACAATTTGGGAGCCATAGCAAATGAATAGGAAAGAAGTTATATTTCAATATTCTATTGAATATTATGAAAATCTGGTCAATTATTACTACCATTATTAAACTCCTTTTTTTCACTACATGTTGCCCCAAAACATTAATATGCAAAGTAAATAATTATAATTATGAAACCCGTTTATGACCATTTTACAGAAAGAAAAATGTCGAATCATTATAGTTGAGAATTATCTTTATACATAAACTTTTGTAAAAAAAATGTAAAATAAATTATAAATATTAACTTGCAGGTCCTGATGTCCTCAAACAAGCACATGGCACATCTTATGAATTAAATATAATTTTTAACATTATTTTCAATGCTCTAATCCACGGGTGTCAAACACAGCCCTGCAAAGACATGAAAAACAATAATTTAAATAACTGTTTTTCTCTGGTATTAAAGGTCAGGTTCAAATCTCTTTCAAAACATTTTTTTAAATCACCGTTGGTTAACATTTGAACCACAGGCTTGAGACTGAAAGCGATTGTATGTTAAGTAGCTTAGGTTAAACTTAACTGCGTATTAAAGATTCAGGGTTTTAACTAAACCTTAAATGCAGCGTTTGGCAGAAAAAAAAAATCAATACAGCACTGCTAGAATCCAAGACAGAAGCTTATTTTGCATTTTACAAAAACATAAATCAATAACGTCCATAATGCAGCACTGTTAGATTGTGCCCAATTTGCAATTTAATGTCAAGAATCGATAGAAATGTTAATTCCCTATTTGCCTGACCCCAGCGCATCTAAATGTGACTGATAACGTTGTACCCCAAGGAACTAATCTAATATCAGTGAATTATAGGTTTTGAAATGCTTTTATGGATCGATTAACACTAATAACACTTACAGTCCCATCAGACTCATATCCTGTATGATGAGACAGAGCCGAGACCACAGGATGTTGTAGCTAATAATCGAATGCCATCAGACTGTTCAGCTCACACAACAGATGACACGCATAAGAAGGTTCCTTTGTTCACTTTTTACAAACAAAATAGATTTATTCTGCCAGGTACACATCGCAAGGACATCATTTACAGGCTCTCTGTCATTCACTCAAAAGATACAATCTGTTCATCAGCGTGTGCATCACTTGATATCTCTGATTGTTAAAACCAGACCGTTAAGAGAAACAACTGCCTGGAAAGAATGAGCATGTGAGAGATGATGATTGACCACGCTGTAATAAGCGGACATATGCAATGAAATCAGATTGATGGAGATGTATTTGTGTAACCAGTGAGTGAGATCTAAATACTGGGAGTAAATCAAATAATTCGGTCACATTCTTTTTAGAGCAAAATGACAAAAGTCAACCAAAATAATTACAATATATTTGATAATTACAAAGGGAAGGTGAAGGGCAGGTCACTGTGGTTTCGGGGCTGGGCAGCGATATAGGCGCCATTAAACAGTAGAGAGTGCATGCCAATCGTCAAGCCCATCGTGGTCCTATACAACATTTTGTCCATGACTCACGCTTCAGGTGAACCGGGGCTCCATCACCTTTCTGTAACAGGTCAAATTGTTTAAAAAAACGTTGTTTTTACAAAATGAGAAAAAAAGAAGTATATACACATATAGCAGTCCATGTTGCAGCAAATACATAAAATGTTTAAAAACAAATCTATCTATGAGGAACAAGTCCTGCAGAAATCCAGAAGCAGACTAGATAAGAAATTAGATTTATTTCAGTCTAGGACTGGGCTGATAATAACGATTAATCAATTGTGATTGAGCTTCTTTTTAATGAAAAAAGTCCTAAACATCACTTGTAGTCTGCCTATTATCCAATAATTGAAGTAAAGTTTGTACTTTTTGATTATGAATGAATTATGGTTCATTTGAAGAATATGAAGAATAACTTCAAGCATTAAATAAGTAAAAAAAATATATAATTTTGACAGTCTTTTCATATAGTTTTACAGATCTCCGTTTGATTAGGAGTATGAAGATGAATCAATCATCTTTTCCTGTTTATGACTAGTTATAGTAAAAAAAAAATGAAAGAACACGAAGGTTTATTGAAATGGTACAAATACTGAATGTGTGTTGCATCCATTTCAATCTTGGAAAAACATCAGTAAACTATAGGTAAAAAATGTCAAAATGCTACATTTTCCTCAGATGAGGATCTTGCTAAATATATGCACTATATCACATTTATTACACTTTAATTTGATAGTCCACTTTAGACTACTAACGATGAGTAACTACATGTCTACTAACTCTCAGACTGTTAGGGTAGGTTTAGGTTTAGTATAATAAGTTGACGTGTTATATGTTGAAGACCCATTCAAATAAAGTATCAGATGTTATTAATTAGACTCATACTCTACAGCTCCATGTCAACTAACAGTCATTAAAGTTAAGGTTAGTAGAATATCTGAAGTATCACCCGATATCCATTCTGAACACAACCTATGACAACCACCTTTTATTGTTTATACAACAGAATAGAACACAAACAATTGCCATTGTTAATATCAAAATTAATTTGTAAAGTTTTCCTACAACTCACTATGAGTTGAGTCGATTTTTCAAATAATAAATATCAGTTGAATCTGAATGTTAATTTTAATATTATTGTAACATGCCAGCTGTATAGTTCTCAGCATTAGATTGGAAATCTAATTAAATCAAATCAAATGATGGAATAAAATTGTAAACAGTGTTAATACCCAACTTTAAATGAACAATATACATTTAGTTCAAATTAATTTATTTTAATTGTTTTTAATTCTAGAGAATCAGTTAAGGACTATGCATCTGCTAATGATCTGTGATGCTAGAAATTTAGGGTAACACTTATTTTATGTTGCACTTGTTACAGACACATTACATAATACTTGCATCATACATTAATACAGGCAAGTAACCTCAAGTCAAACTCTAATTCTATCCCTAATAGGATTGTAAGTGAAAGTAGTTAGTTAACATTGGAGTGTCTATTTACACATTACACAACGTATTGCGATCATGTTTTTACACCATCGACGTAGGTTTGAATCTGCCTTCGGACATCATAAAAGCATTTACGTTCAATAATAGCAAATGATCAAAAAGTTGAAAAAGTATTGGGTAGGTGTAGGGAGGGCTTTATTGTCCCAATAAGGGCGTCAACCATAGCATTATTTAATCATTTGAATCAAAATTAACATTTACACTCGAAGTTGCATTCTGTTTTATGATGCACTTCAATACTAAGGTGCAGATAATGTGCACCAAGCACTTAAATAATGATGCTCTTTTCAATTGGTCTAAACAGAATCCATTGCTATTTTTACTTGGTGTAAATAACATCTAATTGCTATGTATATAGGGCAAATAGCCTCCGGCGATTTAATATTACGGAGTATTTAAATGTATAATAGCAAGGGCGCCTTAAAACCTGAACGTTTTTCCAATTATAATTTAGAGTTTGCATTTATAACACTGCTTTCAGCCTTTTGTTTTTCTCAGGTGTTGCAACATGTGAAGCCGTTTTAGGACTGATGCCAAAAAACCGTTTTGGTTTGCGTCAATTCAAAAAAAAAAAAAAAAAAAGTAGACCTTTTCTGTTATGAAACATCTAAGTCGCTGACTTGAAAACAAAACAAGAACCAATACCTGGAAAAGCTTCTGCAGATCAGGGATTTTGTTGATTCCCATGTAGTGAACCACTGTCTCAGATACGAGCTTGGTCGGTAAAGCAAAGACCATAGGAGGAGCTTGAGAGAGGAACCGTGGGCCTCAGCCCCTGTCAGGACAAACACAATGACATAGATGACATTGGGGCACACACAAATGACTACCACCATTATTTATGCATTTTAATAATAATCCAGACCCTATGCTGGCACTGTCCTCTTCTGAACTCAAAAGGACACAAATACCTAACAAAGGTCACTCATTACCGTATCTCACCGAAAATCACCATAACACTAAATCATCTAAACATGGATACACTAAAACCAGACATCAAAAATCATTCTCTTGTAGTGGGTCGTCCTCTTTGGAGGTTGAGATATGGTCAGAGTGGAATTGTTTTATTACGGAAAAGTGCTGCATGAAGATTTGCTCAATGTTTCCTTGTCTGTTTGATGGAAGAACAGCCGAATGTAAGGCATCAATGAACGACAAGAGTTCTTTGAGGCAAGTCACAGACTGAATAGACAAGGTCACGGCGGAAGACTGAAGGTAAACATAACCTCTCAGTCATGCTCAGTCTAAAAAAGAACGGAACAGGAATAAATACAGCTGTCCTTGACATTAACACACACACACTTAACTTATCTGGTACATTTTTTTGCTTTGTTATGCTTCCTTTCAACATCTGGCTTTCAGGAGCTCAGAGGAATTGTGATTATCAAGCTATACAACACGGCTGAGGCCATATTACAACTCTAGCGTCGGTTTTAAATCAGTCGGATTCATTACGGTTAATGACGAACTAGCCCGCGTTGCGCTAGTTATAAACAAAGGCCACCTTGATAGTAAATCAAGGGTAGCTGAGAGTTTATCAGCGCAATAAAAAGGCAGCCTCGCGCAACGGCTGAGGTGTCTGAAGCGCTTCCTGTGAAGAGGTCACTTCAGTTTCTCGCTTCTCGTAAAACAGCAACACAAGGCTGAGTACCTGCGGGCTGTAAGCGGACGCTGCTGTGGCTCCCGTTAATTTTCCGGTTACTCCGCTGACCTTATAGTACATTTTTGTTGATAATACCGTCAGTCACACCGCAGACAGGATCGTGTCCACCACCTGCTCTCTGTGCCCGAGACTGAGAGGACCCCGGCGGAAATTACGTCACTTAGCAGCCCGATTCTTGCCCGATTAAAAAACCCGTCACAACCTACTAACTTCAGGTTTTTGTTCAGTATAATATAACATTTCTCCACAATATCGTTTTATTTCAGAAAATGACCTTTCTTTTCTTGTTCTACACTTGCTTGAGATTTATAACTATAATAAGTCCGATTAACATTATTTAGAAACACAAAAAAGGACTATGATTTAGACATTTTTGTCTTGTAATATATGGCTGCTGAAGAAATGATCAAAAAAAATGTCAGGTTTACATAGCATATGAAATAATGTTTTATGTAATTATTTGGAAGAGCAGTAAATAAGACCACAAAACAGGCATTTATTTTGTACTATTTATTAATATCCAGTGTTCGTGAACTTCAAGACCCGCTTTAGCTAACACAGAGGCAGATTCTAGTTTATTCAAAATAGACTTCTATTTAAAAAATACATTGAAAGCTTACAGTAGCCCTACCAGTGAATGCAGAGAAAAGAGGAAGGAAAAAATTGCCTAACTGTAGTTTACAGCAGGATTTCAAACACTTGTCTATAACTAAACATTACTGGGCTATAAAAAATCCTACAAAAAGCTCAAGTCATGTGTAATAAGCCCAAGCTATTATATCAGTGATACGCAACATATGATCATAATGCACAATTGTTGTTACAGCAATAATAAAATGTTCAATAATAACAATAAAAATCCTAACAGGTTTAAATGGGTTGTGTTAGCGTACAACACAGAGCCATTATTAAAACAGAGAAATATTAAAATAAATACAGTAAGTAAACAAAATATGTCCATTGAGACCACTTTTGTGTCACATGAAGTTGAAGAAGTCATATGATGGTGTATAGTGTCAAATGTGAATTTTCAGTGCGCACATTAAAAATGATAATAATAATAATAAAAAACTGTTACACATTCCTCCAGGACATCGCTTGCTGCTGTTCTGAGATTTTAGTAGTGAAAGCGGATCACATCCTACTGACAAACTGAAAGATCTATTGGTTTAAGAGATGTTATAATCCATATGTTAATGGCTGTTAGCTGTCATGAGCTTTTCATTAGAGCACTGATGTATTTGCATGTAAAGCAAACCGGTTCCCTTATGCTTATCATGATTAATGAAGCAGTGGGATGAAAGTGTATTAAGAACAAATGAGTGGCAGCTGACATCTGCGGTCTGCAATTAATTTCAGGATTTCGCTTATTTTCACTTTCACATTAATTTCGGGGTGTTGTTGTGCGCATATGTGAGCCCAGGAGCCTGTGTCTGGAGTGATCTGAAGGCACACTGGAGAACACCTCAGCGTGATCTCTTCAGGAGGTTTAATTAATGAGGAGGAAATCTTAGCACATTTTGGTCTGACACATTTTGCTTCCTGTAACCCAAAACGGAATGCATCTATTTCCAATCACACAAACTTCCGTTTATAAATTCACAAAAGCCATTGCTGCAGTGGGTGACTGCTGGTTTCCATCCATAAACTGCTGTGAGGAATATGAATAAAGATGATGATGATTAGTGAGAATGTGGTAATTACCGAGAGAGAGGCACTGCACCTTGCACAAGAGGAACTATTCTTAGAAAAGGTGAAAGTTTGATGCTTGCTTTTCTAGTCTGTATTTGGCGATCCTGATTTCAATATTAAGAACTGACATATGTAGCAGATATTTTGGCCAAAAAACCTAAAAACGTTTTGCTAATGGGAAGATATTTTGTACACACACACACACAAAAAATAAATAAATAGATAAAAAAAAAATAATAATAATAATAATAATAATAATAAAAAAATATATATATATTTTTTTTTAATTATACTGATCCAAACAAAACGAATGACATTATTATTGCACTGTTAAATAGTGTACCATATCATAGTTATAATTTTATTATGTATTATGAGATGTATACATTGACAATAAAATGTTTATCGTAATAAAAACGAATCATGTACTCATAACAAAATATAAAAATGATGCAGATTTCTAAAATGCAAAATGTTTCAACATGAATCTGTTTTACTTCTGTGCTCTGAATATTTACACGTGTAAAACAACAGCATATTCAGTGAGGAAAATCTAGCATAGGACCTTTTTATATCTGATATTGGGAACCATAATGGACTAGGTGGTTGAAAGGGAGGATTTGAAAGCAAAAGCAAACAAAAAAATCAAATTGGTGGATCAAATTGTTAAGACTTTTTGGGAATCTGGAATAATATGCACAGATGAATGTGCCCCAAGAAAATAAACAGGGTCGATATTCCTAATGACTTTTCCCTAACTACTGGCCTCCATTTAAAAATGTAAACAGGCCAACATTATTTACATGCTTTTTTGACATCAAATAACTCTTTTGTCACAATTTTACACACAGTTTTCATTTCCTTTTAGCAGCCCTCCCATGATGCACATAAAGAAATGCGTTGAGACAAAAAACCCAGATAACGGCACATTCTCTCTATGTTCCCTTAAGAGCATTAAGGAACATAAGAGCCACAACAACATAGAGACAGCAGTGAGTCGGGGAGAAGTGGGTGTCATGGGTGACTCCATGGGAGGAGATGGCCTTGAGGTAGCTGTGTCACTAAAGATCTCCAGAACCTTGCTTTCTGAGCAGCTCCAGGGTGCACAAGCCTCAAGGCATCTCAATCCCGTGTGAAAACTGGCAGAGCGGTAGAGGACATTCATAGGTAGAAGATTGGGGAGAACTCTACGCGCTCTGCTTGGTGTCATCCAAAACACCCGACTCTCCATGACAGCACTCTCTCCATGGCATGTTATGTTCCTCTCAGCATAGCTGCCCACACAGCTCTCACTTTATCCTTGTAATTCTCAGTCTATTCCGCTCATTATGTCCCACTACCTCTGGAGGTTTGCTGTCACACTGAATTGAGTCTACACAACAATTTAGCCTGGAAAGAGTATGCAGAAAGTGGAACAGATTGATTAAAATTCATGTTTTTGTAATCTATTGTCCTTTTAAAAAAAAAAAAAAAAAAAAAAAGAGAGGCTCTCAATATTTTAAATGCTGGAAAAGTGGTACTGCTTTAAAACTTCATTGCTTATAAATGAAGGCATCATCAAAGAGAAAGGTTCTGGGCGACAAGATGATTCAATTATTTCTCTCGTATCTTCTTGCCAACACTGTGGGCTGCCTAAGTGGCATTCAAAAGCGAAATCCTTTGGAGGAACGCCACACGTATAAGGTAATGAACAGATCTCTGAGAGAGCCGGGGCTTGAGTCTTTTCAAGGCCTCTGAAAGTTTCCCTCCTGTCAAGGACACCTGGCCTTAGTGATACCGTCACCATGGCAGCCTCCTCCAGCCCCTTGAGTAACAGATACAGCGCATACTGGAGCTCGGCGGCGCTGATCTGAGACGAACACGGCAGATGGAGACCTTTGCGCCAACCGTTGATTTCTTTAGCGGGAAGCTAGAGAAAGAGTCAGTTGAGGAACTCTGCGGACAGGCTTCGGGTGCAGCGAGCCGAGCGGAACTTGAGTTCGTGGTAGCACTGCACAAAGCTGTGGTAGATGAAGGTGATGGGAAGAGCCAGCAGCACTATTCCGCTCACGACGCACAGGCCACCAAGCACACGTCCGGCACAGTGATGGGGTACATGTCTCCTGCAGCCGACAGTGGTCATGGAGATAATAACCCACCAGCAGGCGGCAGGAATGCTAGCGTATTCCTCATTCCCGGACTCCAGATCCAGACCGTGCTCTAGAAGTTGCGCCAGCGCTCCGAATATGGCCATGGCCACGCAAATGAAGACCAGGAGCATGACCATCTCACGGTAGCAGCGCTTCAGCGTTAACCCTAAAGTCTGGAGCCCTAGGAAGTGTCGCGCTAGCTTGATGACCCAGAAGATTCGCATCATGCGTAGCACTCTCAGCGTCACGCCGGCCCTCTGCAGCTGAGAGTTTTCTCCGGTCAGAACCGTCATGGTGACAGAGATGTAATAGGGGGTAATGGCCAGCAGGTCTATGATGTTCAGCGGGCGTCGCACAAACTCACACTTGTCTCGAGACACAATGAAGCGCACGATGCACTCTGCCGTGAACCATCCGATGCACACCGCCTCAATGATCCTGGACAGGTGCGCAGTGATGGGAAAGAACAGAAAGACAGTTTGAGAGAGAAAGAACGGGATAAGGAACACATTCTCATTAACAGCATCAGATGTTTCATTCAAGGTGCCAAAGTTGGAAATAATTCAAAGCCATTTTAAAGTTTTCACTGAGATTCGTCATCTTGAATGATTTACACATCACTCCTTTGAAAAGCTGACTAAAAATTTCTGAGGCTACGAGGTCAAAAAGCCAGAAATCGCTTTGGGAATGAGCTGGCTTCGTTTAGAATTGCACCTCTGTTCAATAAGCAAGGTTGCGCCTATAACTTTAATGATGGCTTAGAATTCACGAACTGATGAAATTACACACATAAATGAACAGCTCTTTCGTTGACTTGTGATCCAAACGAGCATTAACTAATTGCTAACTGAAACAAAAGCAGAGTAAATAAGAATTTGTATTATGTGAAACTGAAATACTACTGTCTTGAAGCATTTTGAAGTGCACTCTGCTATTTAATCCATGCAGCCGCTTGGAATCCCATAAGGCCTAGCAACACCGTTTATGGAGTAATGCCAATATTGATCACGGTATTTGTATTCTTCTCAGAGTCTAATGATGACAGTAATGATGTCTGATGAAAGCCAGACAGGAAAAATGGATTGAAGTGCATTCACAGAACGCTAGTAATTGTTGTGACTGAGTAAAAAAAACAAAAGTACACTAATATTAAGAAGATGCGTCAACGCTTATTGTCTTCACGAGTTTTGGCATTTTGTTCAAACGGTTGCTGGGGCTTAAAGGGTTGGATAAATAACTAAAATAAATAAATAAAGGCAAACCATTCCAGTTCAGAGCCCTGTCGATTTCGCTCTGTTTCAAAAACCAAATAAGTGTAATTACAAATTTGATTTTGAAGATTAGAATTTTTGAGCTGAGAACTGGTGGAACAGATCTGGCAACAGAGAGCGGAGTTTATTTCTCTTTGGTTCTCTGAAAGAGAAACAAGTTGCTGTTTCAATACCACTTGACAAGTTGGACATAAAAACTGTTTTTCCATTTTAGACGCATTCAGATTTCATTTCTTTAAAAACACGGAAACGACTGGTGTAGCCTATTTCTGTTCCAGCGTTTCATACCCCAAAATAGAAGCGCAAAATGTCCCATTTTACATCAAGTGGAATGAAACCCTAGTTTATATTCAACAAAATTGCCTGACGTTTTCACGCCAGACGTGTTTTTCTGACAGAAGTCAACTTTGAGCTGGAATAGAAGCGCAGCGGAGGGAAAATGGAGACGTTGAAAGTTGTCCCCAAAGACATAATCACTCATACTAATGACAGCTGAAAAACAAACCTGATTTTTCAGCAACATAGACCATGTTATATTTTGTACACACAAACACACACAGTATGGAAGTTTGCTCCTCAGGTACCAGTACCTTCAGAACAGTCCACGTGGCAGTTATGGATACGGAACAGACAAACACAGGTTAAAAGGATATTAAAAACAAAGAAATTTGCTAACATTCTAGTTCTTCTAGTGGTTCTTCATAAAACCGTTTCTTGCAGGTTTCTAACCACCGTGTATTCGACTCACCTTTTGCTCATTTTTTCATTAATTAGCTTTTTGTTTAAAGCGGCTTTAAAGAGGGTCAGAAACAACGGCTTAAATCATTTCAAACAGCTGACATTTTTGCCGTTTAAGAATCCGTTTCTCCACGTGACCTACAAAACCGCTGCCTCTCAACCTTCGTTCAGCGCCTCGGGAGAGAGACAGCTCTATCTTCCTCAGAATAGTGCGCTTTCCAGCTTCGCTCGGGTTTAGCTACGCACACTACTACCGAGCTCACAATCAGTGAAAATCGAGGAGCTTTGAGGCCGCTCGAGTAGGCTATTTGTCGACTAGACTATGAAACCTTATGACTTCTTTTCATGCTGAAAGATAAAAGACAGACATTTAGGAAATATGACAACATGACAAGTATGCACATGATACAGAAGACCGTAGACAAGTGTGGCTGTGGGCGTGGGTTTTATATTTACAGGCGTTGCTTTGAGGAATAGGGGCACGACACGCTCGATGTGTTCTTGTATTAAAAGCGGCTGGACGAACAGCTTGGATTAAAGCGACTGAGATGTGTTTTTAAAAGCTGAATCGTTTTGACGCACATGGCACGAGACACCACGCAACAGACATCGCCCGGCTCCTTTTTAGCCTAGAACAACTAGTGCAACCGACCACATGACAAACTCAATGAAATAAAAGGAATTATATTGTTTTTAATAAAATGGAAGAAATTGCACACTGCGTATCATCTCAGCACACAACTAACCACATTTTTATGCAGATTAACTTATGAGAAAACCATATTTGTCAGGTAAATATTAATTATATCCATACAAAGCATAATAGCCTATATAAAACTTCAAATATTTTTTAAATAATAGTTTAGTCGGGGATGTGAGAGCACAAAGTTATAATGAAATTCATGGCATTGTGATGGAAAATAAGAAGGATGAAATGTCCAGGTGCTTAATGGATTATTATAAACAGGTTAGACGGCCATCTCTGGCCTCTTTATTTTCAGTATCTTAACATTTTCAATGCGCTATGTTAGAGTTACAGACACCATCTGTTAATGTATATGCATTGTATTGGTTTATATACAAGACTCCTTTATTTCAGGGATCCTTTTCCTCCTTATGAGCTAAAGTAGGCCTATTCAGTAGTAAAGTTATTAGAGGAGATGAGAAGCATTGGGCTGGTCGTGCGGTTTTAACACGGAGGCACGCGTAAAACAAAACAGCTGTCAGTATGCGCGCGTGAATATTACATTATAATGCCTCGCGTTTTATTAAGAGTTCTAATTGTCAATTGCTCTTTAAAAGACATTCAAAATTTGTGAACTATTCAAGACACCCCACGCAACGTTTCGTCTGCTATGCGCGGCGTCTAGCTGTTTTTGAACACAAGAACGCATCCAGCGTACACGACCCTGTGAGATGTATCTATTTTTTATATATATAAAAGTTAGGAAGTTTAATCAAGAAAGAAAACATAAATACCCGGATGGATGCTCTAATGAGTCTGTGTACCTGTGCTCTTCCACCATGTTGCTCTCGGCAGTTTTCCAGTCAGGAAGAGTGCTCGCGCAAAGTATCACCATGGACACAATGACAAAAATCACCGACACGGACGCCAAAATTTGCGCGGCCAGGGAGGAGGTGGGCTCCTCGAAAGTCCTGCGCATTCGCTCCAGCCACTTCGAGTCCCGCTTCCCGTTCGAGGACGCGTCCGTCCTCGAGTCGTCGGCCGCTCTGTGGTGCTCCTCGGTGAAGTGAGTGTACGTGTCGGACATACGGTCGTCGAGCCTCCGCTGGCAGCAGAACTCCAGATGAGAGCTCTCCAGCCCCCAGTAGATCATCTCGTTGTAAAACGACAGCTCGCACATATGCGGGACGAAGCGCAGCTTGCCGTACTTCACGTACAGCATGATGAAGCCGAACGCTTCTGAATGCCTGTCAAAGAAGAACTCGTTCCTCTCTCTATCGTAATCATCGCACACTTCCAGCACTTCTCTCTCCGAGGCGCAACTGTGGAGACGACTCACTCTCCTCAAAGGGAAATCCTTGATTACGTCCTTTGGAAAAGCGTACTTGGTGCCACCCACGTTTAAGATACAGACGCTTTTGCCGAACTTCATTTTTGCGAACTTTGAAATCCTGGAGCGCAGATGAAAGTCATGTTCGGCGGGTCGCGGCAAACGCTCCCCGGCTTCGGCGCTCAAAGTTCACGCTTCCCCCTTCTTCAAGTGTCCACCACGCGGCGTGGGAAGCGGCCGGAGATAACGCCGTTCCTCTCGGCGTCTTCGGTTTGGAGAGAACTCGCGCGCTCGCGGTGCGCCTGTACCTGCGCGTCGGCTGCGCCCCGCCGATCTCCACTCAACGCACGCGGCATCGCGAGGGCACTTTGGTTTCCGCGACGCACCGAATCAATCCCGACCTGCGAGCGATGCACCAGGCGCGAACGGTGATGTTATGCGTGCGCGCACACGCACGCACGCACGGCTCCAGAAGTACTCTCAGGTCTCTCCTCTCGATGTTCTGCCGTCTACCCACAGATTACAGGAGACGCTTGTGATGAGAGTCCACTTTAGCATCTCGCGCAATCTTCATAACGCCACAGCTCTTTAGCAATTATTATTTTTAATACATTTTTGCATTATAAAATACAGTTAATGCATTATGAAAAATGTAGATACTTGAAGCGTCACTGGAAAGACCGAACCGTCTGGAGAACTTCAAAGCAAGTCGCCTTAAATAGTGTACCCTATCGCACTCAACGAACTTCATAATTCATATTTCAAGTGCATTACCAGATTTCCCTTATGATACAGTTCCTAGAACTGTTGACAGTCTTTCAGCATGACTCACCATATAATTTATAAGAGTTCCCCGCGCGCATCACTCACTCCTGTTACTTTTCTCATCGCTGTTTTTTTTTTTCGCAATGGAACGCTTGCGATGGATTTAACCGCAGTTTATCTACAATTTAATTCTTGCGCATCACGCACAAAACACGGGACGAGTTCTATTTTGCCTTCATGCACGTGCTTTAACTCTTAACTGCCAATTCTAAATGGTTAGGTTTATAGTTGGGTGAAAAAAGGTGAAAAGCCACAGTTGCTAAAGTAACAAAAGTGATCAGAAATCATATTTTCACTAGTACTTGACGTCAGTTTTGTAAGGTTACTTATAGTATAGCATAGTTCATATTTAATATAATCTAGTATGCTGCTCTTTGAGAAAGGAATAAGTTCTAGTGAAGAATGAAAAGGTACAATGGCAGCTAGAGGGCGCCTGTTCACTTTATTTATTGAGTTAGTCCCCCCTTGCATTGTGAGTGACATTTACTCTTGAAGGCCTCAGACCTGTGCGTGAACATGATTATAAGGGATATCATCCCCGACTCGGTTCAGTATTTTGATACAGACATCGGATTATGAACTATGTGCAGAACCCTGTTCAATTTGAAGCAATGATTAAAGACTGATAATTACAGCTCCTGCCACGGGCTTTAATTACCCACAGCAAATAGAAAGTCCTGATTATAAATCTACTTTAATTAAAAAGCGATTTAGTGGGAGAGAGCTTTGAAAAACAGGTTTTAGTACAGTCTTGTGCTAAATGAGGACCTCATCCAAACAGAATAAAGTATCGTGAGAACAATCGACGCTCCGGGCAGAAAAAACAACAACAGCATCATCATTGTTTTATTTTCCATAACCCACACGTTACGAAAAGCTCCTTCCGGGCAACATGAAAAAGGAGTCGGGCTCAAAGCTGAAAATATAATGCATTTTTAAAGTTAATTCAAATTCATTCAATCAGCCAAACTGTAATGAAGAAAATAAAACGTCTGGGGCATAAATAACTCCTTTTACGGAGCGAAATATTTAGCGAGAGGAGAAAGGCCACAATTCCTCTGGAGAGAGAACAAGAGTGGCTTTTATAACCTACAAACAGACAAGCTAATTAAGAAATGATAAATGCCGTCAATCAGAACGGCCACATAATGCTTTAATAAAAAGGCAGAGGAAGATTATTTTAATTATAACTAGAAGCATTACATTTCCTTCAGTAATTGAAATGAAGCTGAAAAACAATTGTGTAAATGTTAACTTAAAAACAAATAATAAAATATAATAAATAATAAATAAAATAAAATATATAAATGTCATCAAGACACACACCTAAATGTTTTCTTATAATCATTTTTGCAAACACGCTCTCTTAATTTAACTAAGGCCTATAGTCCTGGCGTAAGCTTAGCCCTGTTGCGTAATTAATGACATATTTAATAACAACAACAACAAGATACCAGAGGAAGCCAAAATATAAGATTTTTTTGAAATATGACACAAAGCCTTTTCGCCACAGGGAATGTTTTCAGCTCTAAAAATGTTGGTTCCGTCCATGAGAAATCTACTGCAGATGCATGCAATAAAATCAGAGAGCAACTGTGCACAATATGAGAGGATAAGATCAATGAGCCTTCCTTAATTAAAATACCCTTGTATTTTTTTTTTTTTATGTCTCTTCTCTTTCACAGATTGAACGTAATGAAAACAGATCTGGACAGCAGAACTAATGCTTTCACTGCTCACTGTTCTCTGTGTGTCATGTTAGGCCGAGAGAGGGAAAAAAAAAATCCAAGCACACAAACAAATACATCTGGAATAATCACTCTTTTCTATATTAAAGTCCTTTGGTTTCTCAGACCATTGCATCAAAAAGGAATAATCCTTTAGAACAATAAAAGGGTGAGTAAATGATATCAGAAGAGGCGAAGTTGTCCTTTTAAGCGTTCCTTTCGTTTTATACAAGCACTTATAGAAGGTCTGTTCTTGAGAGCAGAAGGGTTTGGTTTCTCCTCATGTAAAATTCTCATAATACAGCAATTATGCTCATGGATGTTCTACACGAATAACCAAAAAGATTAAACAACAACAACTAAATCACGCCAAGTAAGACCCTGACTGTGTTGTCAGATTTCACAGCTGTATAAAGACAGAAGAAATAGTTACAATTTTCACCCCAATGCTTTTCATACATTTTTGTTGATTTCATCATACAGTAATGCCGATATTACTAATTACCGTTATCATGCGCTCATTAGATTCGAGCGGTTTGGCACGCTCAGCCTGGCCCTCCAGATTACTCTCGGCATGCGTTCATACCATTTCATAATTAATATTCCAGCCTCATTTATTCACATACGTCTGGGCTTCTCGTGATGAAAGCACTTCGTAATTATTCACGCTGAGTTTCGAAATGGACTTTTTCCTCCAAATCCCTTTTGTGGCTGAGAGAAAAGCGCAGGTCGTCCTGCAGGGGTGTAACCTCCTACAAGTCTGAGCATGGCTTCAAAAGCGGAGAGCTCCTCTTCATCTTCGCAATCGGTACCCGGTTTGATAAGAGTAACGAGTTCGTGCGTATATAAAAACAAAAACTTCAGATGTAAGTTTTTATTCAGCGTTTAAACACAGCTGGTGCCAGCAAATACATCAAAACAAGCAGAAGTTAAAACCGTTCCTCTTCGAGTGCGCGTTAGTTGCATGCACGATGGCGTCTCCCGGTGTCTTCCACGGATTGTTAGCGGCGGGGTTAAGGGTCTGGCCCTCTCTAGATAACTGCGTGTCCGTCTCCGCAGGGGCAGCTGGAGTGGTGGCGTGTGGTCAGTCAGACCGGTGCCCTGAACGCTAATTAGACTCGTGGCAGAAATCCATGAGGATTCGTCATGCCTCTAATTACCTCCTCGCCTGGTGGGTCCATGTCGCGGTGCTGTCGCACATTAATGAGCTACGTCTCTGTACGAGCTCGTTCCAGATCGAAATAATTAAGACGAAGTTATACACGATTGCGTCTACTCATCTCTGCCCTGTCTCTAGCCAGGTTGCGTAGGTGGTTGAGAGTCAACCTGACCTGATGGCTCGCCAAAAATTATTAACTTGGTTTTACGGCCCTTCGCTGCTTCTTTGATCACTCGGTTCTTCATTTTTATTTTATGCTTTATTGAGTCAAAGACGTCTCGGTTGCCTGGGGGAGATTTAAAATGGATGATCCTTAAGCCTTGATTTTTAGATCAGCGATCAGCATAATACTGGTCCATTTATGGTCATTAAATATACAATATGAAACTGCCATTTTGAGGAAGCCCTGCAGGCACAGGACCCCTCCTTGCTAATGTCAAAAACCATACACACTACGTGACAAAATATTTCATGACATGCTGAAAGTGAGTTCCAAACTAGTAAATATATTGAGCTGTATAGAATTGTGTGTGTGTGTGTGTATATATATATATATATATATCAACAGATACCAACAGATCCTCAAAAAGGCCACTTTTAAAATGAATGTCAAAGCAGAAAGCAAATGGTGTTTATGACTTTAAATGCTGGTTATATGCTGTTTGGTTCTTTGCCAACATAAGTTGCAGTGACCTTAAAATAAGATAATCTTTTAAATGTAGGTCTTAGCATGACTTTGTTTAAAGTTTATAACTGTGTAAAACTGTGTATATTAAGTCACAGGGATAAATAATGCTTGTCCGCATTGTAACGTGGCTGTATAACCAATGGATGAAGAGGAGAGAGAACTAGAGACAAACTGCTGGGCCACTAACAACCAAACTCTACTATAACACCACTCAACGTCTAGCTTTCATCTCTTCTGTCATAATTGCTTTTGATTGAAAGTGTTTTCCAGTTTTTCCCCCTCAGTATGTTTGGCTCTCTCCTTCCATTCCCTTCCCTTTATCTGCTGCTTCTTTAGTTTAAATGCCTCCTCCATCACTTAGGCCCACAAGCAAGCTGCTGCCTCAACTGAAAGTGCAGAGTGCTGAATATGCTCTGGAAAGTCATCAGATAGCACAGAACACAAATAGATGCACTTCCACTAGCTCAACCCATCCTACAAGACTGTGCTGTTTCAATGGTGGAATTATATAAATACGCTCAAGTACTTTCAGCAATTTCAGACATAAAATCACGAATGCAGTTAAATGCACAAACCTAAAGAGAAACATTTTCCGGACAGATGAAGGTCTGACCTTACAAGGAATCATTAACATAAACGGAACTTAAGCTCATAAAACATTCAATCAAACACACTACCTTAACTATGAATTTTCCCTCAATAAATTTTAGGTATTGGGTAGGAATAAGGTTAATATTCTAAGTCCAATATGGCTAATATTCTAGTAATATGCATGCTAACAAGCAACTAATAATCCTAAAGACCTTGATTACCTGGAGCAGGTGCAGTGTTACCAATTTCCTGCCTCTTTTGAGACTTTCCTTTTTTAAAAGTTCAAGGACAAACGTAACTTCTTGGACAAACCCCAAAGTTATCATCTGCTCACTGATCTATCACATTTTCAGTGTTTATTCATTTCACCCTAAATACGATCTAAATAAACATGTAGTTCTCTTATTGATCATTTAACAGTGTATATGCATACCAGAATCTTCTGTCTAAAACACATTTGTAACTGAAGTGCGTCAAGAGATGTTGACAAGCAAGCCTGCGTGATCATCCATTGCAGTTCTCAAAGAATAAAATCTAGAGTGTGGCAATATTCCACTGTGGCCCTCTGAAACCTCTTCTTCAAACCTTTCATTTCTGCCTTGAGCTATTACACAGTCACTAAATTGTACTTTCAGAAGTGAAACTCCTCAGCCTGTCTTTAAGGCATTGTATCAACTCGCATCTTAACCGTAAAACTTGATTCGGGAAGTCCAAGTCATTTTAGACGATCCGTTTTTTTCAGAACTGTTGAATAACTTCTAAAATTGGTTGTGACAAGTGTGGAATGAACTTTGCGAGGGCCATTCCAAGGAATCTTTTTTTCTCACTAGGGTGAGCATTTTCTGATTGCCTCGATTCTACTCGGAGCAGATTTCAAGCCATCTGGCCAAGGGTATTTCATCTCCTCGAGGGCTGTTCAGCATTTCTTTATATTTACTCTAAAATTCTTCGATATAGTTCTCAGTTTATGCTGCTCTTTAGATTTTGCCCAGACATCTTAAAAGGCCACTAAAAAGCTGTCTTGCCATCCTATTACAGAGTTGTTGAGATCATCCTAAAAGGGAGACAAAAGAATTTTGCTTTTGACAAAGGGACTGTGAAATGTATAAAGAACAAAGCTGGCTTCATTTAGTTTGAGATGCCAGAAGCACTTTACTTAGATTCGTGTGATTTCTTTCATTATAGCGTTTAATGTTTTTAATGTTCTTACTGCTGTGTTCATTATACAGGCCAAAGCAAATTCATGTTTTCAAAGAGTTTGATCTATAGCGAATGCACCTATTTTTCTATTCTGCTTTCTCATTCAGCATGAACCTCTATTTTTGTTCAGTTTGGATACACTGTAAAAATTTTAATTTTCTACTGACTCATTGAATTTACTAGAACATTTTGAGTTGGGAGATCAAAAATTACAGTGTATAGGTGCTTCTCAAAAAACAATTAGAATATTGTGAATTTCTTCTTTTTTTCCTCTTTCCTTTAATGTATTCTATATTCAATAAAGAAGTAAAGAAATATTGCTGCAATCAGCAATTACGAGTGCAAGCGTAACCGAAGAAAGCTTCAGATCAACTGCAGAAATCAGTTGAAGCCAATTAAAGGCCTCTAGTATAATTTATTTGCTGATCACGTTTGACCAATAGGTGGCGATGCTAACAAATCGATGTGGTGTGTGAGTTGACAATGGTACACGCAAATTTTGATGTCAACGTGCCAAGCCGTTGCAGGGATATAGCCTCGAGTGTCTTTTTGGCATCACGCCTCAAATTAATTTTCTGTAATCAACACAAAATCCATAATTTTCGTCAGTATGATCTAAAGATGATATGATTTGATTTTGGTCATATGATGTTATTTTAAAGATAATTAGGTAACACTTTATTTTGATGGTTCCTTATGAACATTCTGTTGACAATAAGTAACTTTACACCCACATGTCAACTAACTTTCATTAGAGTATAAGTAGACTGTCTGATTATTATCTGATAACACTTCTCTCAACAGTCATTCTACTGGCTATAGACAGCTTTTCAAGAACATGTCAACTTATTCTAATCCTAACCCTACCAGTCTACTAATACTCTACTAACACACTTAAGAAAATTGACATATAGGTGCAGAGTTACTTATTGTCAACAGAATGCTCAAATAAAGTGAAACCGTTAATTGAAGTCCGATGTCTGTACTGACAGAGTGCACTGTGACTAGACGAACCCCATAAGCATAGGAGTTCGGTTTTAGCATCAGTTCAAGCCAGAAAGACAAACAGAGTTACAGACACAGTGCTCATATGTATTTGCAGTATATAAGCCACGATTGACTCCACTGTGATATGACCCAGTCTCTCTCTCACATGCACACACACACAACAAGGTAAAGTCAATGTGAAATCCCTGAAAGGTTTTTGGCTTTTAGTATCAATATGTTAATCTTAAGGTTATCTATAGGCCAATGTGCTCCAAAACAGTGATAAAATTTGATACGATACACGCTGAATTGGTCACTTGTTCACTGTATTATTATTTTCAGTACGTTGAATGACATGTGGTGCATAATTTAGGCAATAGGGGCCGATTCAGGCAGTGTAAATATGCTTTTTATTTTCTAGCAAATTGCATTGTGTCACTCAAACATTTGAACAGCCAATAGTAAATACTCCAGCTAAAAACAACACATACTTATAGTCGCTGTGTCAGAAGTGCCAGATTGTCAGAGCAATGTCAGAATTGACTCTTTTCTTTAGAAATAGCCTTTGTACTCTCCTAGGACAATATAGGAACATTGTTCTCAGTATGACCCAAAAAATCTATTAATACCAGTTTCGTTACAATAGGCAAAAATTCACAGAAACTATTAGCATTTATGTACTTTCAAGTCATGGTGTCGATGGTACATACAAGTTTCGTAATGGTACACCAATGCATCTGTAAATATAACGTTTCTAAAGTTGCACAAACCATATAGCAAAACCTGACATTTTTGGTATCACTGGAGCCTCAAAAGGTGACTTCATGTGAAAATCGACCACATCCACCAGGCCTGTGAATATTGGATTTTACCACTAGGTGGCTCAAACCATATCAGACTCCTTCAGGACAATCTTGCTGATGACCCGTAGCAAGGTTCATAATGATACGTTACCTATGATATGCGTACCTAAAATATAGCATTTTACTACACAATTCAAAATGGCAGACAGTTTTTTTTTTTTTTTTGCCAATGTTTTAGCCTTTTCTCATATCTCCTGACCACTAGGTGGCACAGCACTGAATCCCTGCATGTAGTCTCAGGTCACGTTTGTTATAACACACACCAAGTTTGGAACTAATACGCCAAACCATTTTGGAGATACAGGCTCAGATCCATTTTTGGGAGCTGTTCTTTAAATTTGTTCACGCATTATTCAAGAACGGTTTGAATTATCAACTTCAATTCCATAACTTTTTGCCAGCAAGATGGCCTGAGCCAATTTTGGTCAAAATCAGACAAATCTTGTCCTTTCAAACATACGGTTCAAAAGTTATGAGTTAGAGACTGTTATAGTTAGAGTTAAAATTGTGAGACTGTGCTCTATCAGTGTGCCAAATTTCACAACTTTCACAAGCAGTTCTATGAGCTGCCATAGTCTTAAGAGTAGAAGAAGCGGAAGAAAGAAAAGAATATCAACAGAATAAATAGTTGCTAATGCACCTTCAGTGCTTGACCCCTAAAAATATTTCAAGATATACAAATTAATAAAGAATAGTATTTTTTATAAATGAAAAAGGACCTAATTATAAATGCCACTATTAGATAACTAATGCATTAAATAATGCTAATGAATTGAATCTTTTTGTGTAATGTTACCCAACAATTTCTTTAAAAAATTGATAGTTTCGTATAGAAAACTGTAAAAGTTTTAAATTTCACTGTTTGTTTCAGTTACTTTGTAGTAGGATATTGTTACGGAGAGATCTTCTGTACCGCCTCCTCCGCACCACCAGAGGGATCCGTCAACTGAGTTTTGAACCTTTTTCATTCGATCTCAGTTTCCCATCATGCCACATACCTGAGACTGATCGCTTTGGACCTGATTCTAGTTATTACGCCCCTTACTTCCAGCATAAAATGAACTTCCACGAATACCTCTTTGCGAAGTCTTGATTTGCCTAGGCCATCATTTCTGAGCATTTGATTACCCGTGTTTGATTTCCTTTGTACCAATCTTGGACTGACCCTCTCTTTATTCTGAACGTTTGCTGCCTGCATTGATTCCTTGCCCGTACTTTGACTCCGACTCTGTTTAGCCCATAGTAGCCTGTCTCCCGGTGATTTGACCCTGTCCATCCTTATCCTTATTTATTAAAGATTGTTAATAAAGCTGCATATGGATCCAACCATGTCTGATGACTCGTAACAGATATGATCTCTCATTACAGTAATACTATAATACTTCAGCCAGTGTATCACACTGGTGTACTAATTTCACACCTATATGAGCTTGAAAGTAGGATTCTTGATTACTGGTTCTGCCATTTGGTTGAGTGCTGTAAATCTCTAACTTCTGAATTTTGGCAGTTCTGCAGTATTTTTCATTGTTGCTTTCAAGGTTACATTTTCGATTATTGTTTTCGAGTTTACATTCAGCAAAATTGTGCCTAAACCAAAGAAGCCCAAAAGGCTCTCATGTCTACAGCGCTTTCATTCATTTCTCAAGTAATTGAAGCAGAAACAAAGTACCTTTTAAGGGGATTTCAATGAAAAGTACAACAAAACAACTTCAAAAAAAATAATGATAGCTTTTGCTGTGCCATTATCTGCTAGCACCAGTAGAGCAGTCAGGTAAATTGCTTTGGATGGAAGTAAAGGTTCAATAAAGCGAGCCCCTCTGGCATTTTCTGAGATGTGCTTCTTCTTTAATACATATTTTATGTCTTGATAAGCCTTTATTATGTCAGTTGGCTCATGTACAGTATGACTGATGTGATGTGATTTTAGATTAAGGAAGAGACAAAACAAGGAAGGGTGAAATGTTATAAATTAGGTTGGGCAAGAATTGGCAATTGATCAGTAGAGTAGACGATACCTTAACAATATCATTTTTAAAATATTCACACCATACTCCTTTGTTTCAATAAACTGACGTGGATCAGAGAGTACAATAGCAAGAGTAAGATGAGAATTTTCACGCAAAGTTAGCTTTAAGATATAAATCTATTCAATATTGTGGTGAGCCTGAGTGTTCGGTCAAGTATTTGGCCGTATTTTATCCAAATGAGCGATTATATCAGAGCTGAGAGGAAATGAGAGATTATACTTTATTGCTCTGTCCACTTTGCTCACCCTCTCACAGAGTAATGAACTTTGAAAATGAAAAATACCCTGATGTTTTAGTTGCATAAGAGTACAAAGCATTAATATGATACAAGCAGTCTGTTCATGCAGTCAAGCCTCTCAAGTGTTTCATCCTGCTTTACATGAACACTCTTTTGGCCTTTTAATGCATTAGAAGATCGCTCAAGATAGATGATTTTCATGATGGCTTTTTTCCAGAATTGACAACTCCCAGTTACACAATTATCATGCATACTGATTGCATCATCTCCCAGTTTGGTTTGATGACACAAATTACTCTAAGAAGAAAAGACCTAGCTTTCCATATAGTATGCAAAAAGCAATATGTTTAATGAGTGGCAAATCCAATTGCGTAGTATTCATAAGATAGCTGATCAAAAAGAAAATCTAGTAAGATTTTTTCATAGTTCAAAGAATTTATGAATGATGATGCATGCACTTAATATGGTAAGGGGGGATGCCCATTAAATAGGTCAAATGACACATTTGGGTGTTTATTAAGTCATAATTTCCTAGGAACAAGGAAATTGTGGCCAGTGAAATTGCTGAGTGGCTAGTAAATTTGGAAAACCACTAGCCACGGTAGTTGGTGAGCAAAAAAGTTAGTCAAACCCTGTATGCAACTGATAGAAGAACATCTATGAGAACAGCACACATTTCATATAAATCACTGAACAATTATAGTTAAAGGATAGTTAGAAAAAAATTTATTCTGTCATTAATAACTCACCCTCACACTGTTTCACACCTGTACAAACTTTATTCATCTTTGGAACACAAATAAAGATATTTTTGATTAACTTTAAGATCTGTCTTATCCTGCATCTTCAACGTCTGGAAATAAAGATTTAGCGACACTAAAACGTGATGCTGAATGAAGATAACTGTGATTGGTTGTCGATTAAACAGCCTCATAGGGAAGCTATAATGAATTCCAATTCCTGACTATGTGTCAGTCTGTGGGAAACAAAGACTAACACCGCTGTCACTTACCAATCTATGTCATTCTGCCAGGGATGGATTTATTGTTTTTATCTGTAATTGAATAACTCACTCATTCACATACTCAATCAACTACTCTTATTTAATTGCTAATTGTGGTGTCAGATGCAGTTGTGGCTCCATCTGATAAACACAAATGTCTAGGCCTTGACAGCATCTCACACAGTATTCTACTGCAGGTAAAGTTGTTCGCGTGTGTTTCATCTTTGCGCCACTGACCACCTGCACGCCTCTAAATTGCACGATAACACTGAAGGACACTTTGTTATGAAATGTGGCAATTTTTAGAGGATAGACTAAGGATCATAAAGATCAAAGCTCCATTTTATAGTAATAAAAGAACAAGATGTTTTTTTTTGTGAAAGGCAAAATCTTACCCCTGAAAGCAGACTTAAAAATAGACTGTTCCAACTCAGTCTAGGCTACCATCTCTGACAGAAATGAAAATGAGGCTGTGAGGATAGAAGCACAGTATGTTCGATGTATTGTGCTGTTCAAACAATATGCCAGTTGTTCATAAAACATCTTTCCAAAAACATTTCAGCAGACAACACAAAAGTTCAAAACAGCTTGAATCTTTTGTAAAGACAGTCTATTCATCACAGAATCAAACCAGCCACACGAAATTCAATACTGTGCTTGCTACAACTTAGTCTCTTTTGATTTGGGTCAGTAAGCAATGGCCGAGTGTCCACCCGAAATAACCTCAAGCTTCTAGCAACACCTTAGCTACCACCCTCATTAACCTACCATGTTTCAGCAGAATAAAATACACAGAAAATGCATTTATTAACTGTATAGCACTGTAACTAAACAGTAACAGTGCTATACATATTAAATGGAGAATAACAGAATGTAGTATTGTTTTTCAGATAACCAAGTATGTTAAGTTAGCATGTTTCTTAAGTATCTGCATATGATATTTTTATGCTTTAATATTGCATTGCATTTTTCTTTTTTTCAACTGTAAAACACTAATCATGTCAGAAATGTTACCTACTCATATGCTGGGTAGGCTATGAAAGTGATGTTTTGTTGTAGAGTCGCATGCAAATGTCTTGATGTTATGATATCACTATATAGAGGAAGTGGTATTTTTTATTCCATTTATGTGTCAGAAGAGCAACGAATATTAGATAGATCATGTCATGGCCTCTTTGAGTTATAAGGCACTGTGAGTTATTTAAGTCAAGGACTATAGGAAGTTAGAAGTTTCTGCCTTCACGCCTGCTGTTTCTCGTTTACTGCCTTTTATATATTCATAGGCATGGATCACAGGGTAATGGCCACTTTACCTAGGTGACATCTGCAGCTTTTTCATATACATGACTCTCTGCAGTAAATCTTCAAACGACTTGCTGCTTACACTCACGCACACTCTCTTTCACGATACCATTTTATCTTCATTTTCACAATTTTCAAACACACTATTCTAAGTAAACCATCTGCTGAGTCTCAGGCTCTGCGTCATCAGAGGATGATTTGGGTTTATGGATTTGCGTATCTCATCTTTTGAGCACTGGCCACGGGGTTTGATGGAAGCGATGAAGTGCAAATGGCTTCCATTATCCTGCACTTTCAACTGATAACTCACTATTGAAACGAGTGCCGCACTTGCTTTTCAGTTCATTGACTCTCTGGGTTGATTAAAAACTACAGCCATCTTAAAGGGTCATTTTTAATCTTTTTGTAGTTTTTTTGCAGAGGTCTACTGCCAATTCTTGACCACACACAAATGTTTTTTCAATTGTTTGTTTGTAATTTCTTTACAAATGTATATCATATTCATTAATGAATTGGCATACTACTTCATGGCAACACTTTATCGTGTTTAGATTTTGACTTACACTTACGCAACACTCTCTTTCCAGGAAGTGAGTGTAAGCAAACTCACTTCCTGGATGGCCACAGCTCTGCAGATTGTAGCTCCACCTAGCTTCAAATCACACCTGCTTAGAATTTCAAGTCATCCTGAAGAGCTTGATTAGCTGGATCAGGTGTGTTTGATTAGGGATGGGATAAAACTGCAGATCTCTGGCCATCTAGGAATTGGGTTTGAGAACAATGGTTTAGAGGAAAAGATGGAAATGAGGATGTATAAATCTTTGTATAAATATTAATTTGCATAAGTATTTCTTTAAATATTAATATTGAAACTAAATATAGCAAAATTGGCATATTAAGTCATATTTTTAAGATGAATTGTCATTAATCTGGATCTGGGACAAGGGTAATACAATAACATATATACCAGTGGTTCCCAACCACGTTCCTGGAGGACCCCAAAACTGCATGTTTTCCATGTCTCCTTAATCAAACACAGCTGATTCAGATCATCAGCTTATTAGTAGAGACTTCAGGACCTAAAATGGAAGTATCAGACAAAGTAGAGATGCAAAACGTGCAGTGTTGGGGGTATTCAGTTAGCTATACCACAGCCAACTCGTCAATAAATTAGTACAGAGCAGAATTTCTTGGGCTTATGAGCAAATTTTGTCTAATATGCACAGCTCAGACAGCTAAGCAGCACGCTACATGAGACTAAACCACAGCATAGTTGCTCTTTAGTGTAGATGTATGTTTATTTTTTCAGACAATGTCACGATTAAAGAGCCACTATTAAAATTTTATGTATGAAATCTGAAAAAATGTAGATGTTCAAAGTAAAGGTCTTTACAGGTCCACTTTGATCCAAAACATCTGAGGTCCAACCCAGGTTCAAGTTTAAAGCTTCTACTAGTGCCTCAAACACAGGTTCTGGAGGTCCGACTCCAATGGGTGTGGAGGCAGAGATAACTCTGCCAGAATCCCACCTTCATGGGCATGCCTTCGCTTTTGTTATTAGCAGCCTCAGGTCTGGGGTTATTAAAATAAATGTGCTGTTACCAAATGGACGCAATTAGACACAAATTCTTTAAACTTTCCCGGATGCGTAGCCTACTTGTTTGTTCATGTTAAGTTCATTTTTCAGAAATCCGTCTTACATAAGATCCATCTGGATATCCACTCACTTACACTGCGTGTTAATGCAAGGCTTTTCTTTTTTATGTGCAGAAGCCCTTCATCGAAGATTTGTTAAAATATTTTGCAGACAAATTTATGATCCACTGAAATCTTAGATTAATGTTAGATTTGGGTAAGAAGTGATTTGGTTTGCTTTGGCTCAGGATTTTAGGCCACTCTAGTTAACATTTATATTGGAAATTCAGTTGTATTTAATGTTTGTGAGAGTGTTAGAGACTAGAACAGGTCACTGCCAAAACTTGTCTGAATGCAAACTCAATGCAATGACAATAAATATGCTAATTATTGTTGGTCATAACCTGCCGCCACAAGTCTCACAAAGTGTTGATAACACAATGCACAAATATCATAAATCTACATCCAAATATAACTTACAGAAATAAGGGTTTACTCCCCACCTGAACTCTTCATCTATGGCAAATTTCACGTCTCCACAAACGTCTGGTTTCTAGGAATGTTGCCTTATGTTGCATGTTGCCTAACATGCATTAATCTCTCTTAGTGTTAGCTGCATTACCTTGGCTTTCATTTTATTATAGAATTTTTATTTTTTTGTCTCCTGTACTGTCTAGTTTATATTGCTCATCAAGTGATAGCTACAGTATGGGGCCCTCTGTGTCTTCTCAGTTAAAGTACATGCAAAGCCAATATTAAATGTGTGTTCTGAGTTTGTCACATCACAGAAAAACATATTATTAACCACCCAGCCAAATGTGAATGCTAAAAAAAAAACATTAACTCATGATTAAACAGACGAACCACTGATGCTTTTGACTTTAGTTATTATGTGTGTGTTCGACTTGAAGCAGCACTGCGCAGAACGATCAGTGTTTGACATCAAAGTACTGCGAGAGCAATTCAAAGCATAATGAGTGTCTGCTCTCTATTAGCTATTGCCTATTTTTTTCTGTTTCATCTATTGGCATTTTAAAGCAGTACTTACAACCCCCATTACAATCCACCAGTGCAAAATATGAATATTTGTAATGTTTCCCCTGGTCTTAAGATTCAGGGGTTGTGGTTAGCAGCAATAGGAGACAGCCTTCACTCCAGGTGGTGTGCAATTGATCTTGGGCTATGTTAGAATGAGCCAGTCGTTGAGGTAGCTGAGGATGCCAATGCCCTGCTATCTCAATGGAGCAAGGGCTGCCTCTGCAACTTTTTGCGACAGACACAAGGTGACTGCGAAAGCCTGCAGGGCAGGACCATATGCTGATATGCCCGATCTTTGAAAGCAAATCGCAGGAATGGCCTGTGGTGTGGAAAGATTTGAAACATGGAAGAACGCATCCTTCAGATCTATCGCTATAAACTAATCTTGGGGGATGGATGCATCCAAAGATGTGTTGAACAGAAGCCTGTGAAGTGCTCGGTTAAGTAAGGTCTGTTAAAACCCCATCTTGGAAGGACTTTGCTCTATCCCATCATTTGCCAGTAAAACTGCGATCTCTGCATGCAAGACAGGAGCATCATCACTTTTTACTGAAGTGAAGTGGATGTCTCTGAATTTAGGAGGTTGGCGGGCCAACTGAATCGCTTAAATGAGCTAGACAGTTAAAAGAAGTCAATGGGGACGGACTGAGAAGCGCTAGCCAGGCTTCCCAACTCTGAATGAGTGGCAACCTCATGCAGGCCGGGGGGAGCAACAGCTTGCCTTGCTAGGTGCAGCACCACAATCAAGGGAGGTGAGGAGGAAGAGCCACTGGTTCTATTTCTTGCAGTAAAAGGTGCCATCTACGGCCTAGTGAACTCTTCATGCACTTCTGAGAAAAAAGGCAATGGTGTGGGACCCAAAGAACCAGCGCGATCCACCCCGAAATACCAGTCATCCAACCTCAAGGGTTCGGGATGTGGTGGAGGTCTCCACTCGAGCCTGACCCTTTCAGCAGACCGGGCAAGCATAGCCACCATCTCCAGGTCCGTATTCAGTACTGACGAATGCCCAGTGGATGCCAATTCTCCCGGATCTTCATCTCCAGAGAGCAACTGAACACAGCAACTGAAATCGACCCTTTCAGTGTGCTGAAGCGCACAGGGAAGATGGTTGCCAGAGGAAGTGCAGTCTGATGTGTGCAACCAACTTGACACAGGAAGATACCACTCCCGCTGAAGCGCCGTCACATGCAGCATTAAGAGAGCGCACTCAAATCGCTAGTAGCTTGGTCGGTAGAGCAGAACGATATTACTGCTCAGCTCCAAAGCGAAAAGCTGAATATGCATTTCACACATTGACGCCTTATACTCACTCTGTGATCAGCAGCAGCTGGATGCAATCAGCACATGCTAATATACATTGGCTCATTTTAATATACACAAAGTGGATTCATCTGTCTTATTGAGATCCCAATATGTTGGTCATCATACGACACAAAGAGTGACCCACTGAAAGGGAACATTATCTATCTATCTATCTAGCCATTTATTTCAACACACTGTCTGGGCTGTAAAGCAACTTATTAGTTGCCAATCAGTTCTTGTTTGCTAATTATATGAAACATAGCTAAACTGAATGGGTTTTTAAATGTTGAAAGCGCACTTGACTTTGAGCTTGTTAATGCATGATTCACCATCACTTGATCATACTTTTTGGGGTGGATCACCGGTTTTATGATCAATGCAACAAACATTACAGTACAAAAAAATGTCTCTCTTAAACAAAATGAAGTTGCTCTGTAAAATGGTAGACAAAGACCTCTGAATTTTGTGAATACATTTCACCTTCAAAATAACCTCATTAGAAATGGTAAAGATTTAAAATTTGCTGGTTATTGGATACATGCTGGATATTTTGGACTTCGATTCGATCCTCTCTCTTTTCACTGTATGAGCTCTGCAAGGTGAACGCTGTGAATTGTTGATAAGGATGTGTCTGAGTTCAAGCAATTCTGGAGAGGTGGTGTAAAAAAACCTGTTAAAGTCCAAACACTGAATGGCTCTAAGCATGTTTTTATATATTGTAGGCAAAGTAGGTGAATTGTACAGAGACGAAATAAAGAAGAAATCAGTTAGCCAAATACATTTTTATACTTTTGTCATAAATATATAAACATATATATATATATATATATATATATATATAATGACAGTGATAAATAATGATAAATAATAACAATATATTTGTTTTGAAAATATTTTGTCCTACCACGAGGGCTCAAGCAGCCTACTGTTTCTATGGTTACCTCCAAATTTCTGTTTTCAAGCAACTACACCGTAGGTGAAAACACATGCCCTCTCTTGTAAGTTTTGTGTGCGTTTTATAAATAAATAAACATATTTACTTGTGTAGAAAAAATGTGCACATTTATTTAAAACCCTTAACTTCTTGTGTGAATTTCCTGTGATGCTAGAAGTGTTACAGTCAGTCTGTGCTATGAAAATGCATTTGTTTTGAATATTTAACGCTCTAATTTTTCATAACATACAGTACAATTACTTATAAGCACTCTCATGTCTAGAAGTACGATTATGATTTAGTAATTCTGGTAATGCATTGATATCTTCATGTAATTTCAGAATGTACTATAGAGTGCCTCTTCCTGAGGTTTCTGTTTGAAACATGATCACCACAAGGTCTTGCTTGCACTGCTCTTATCAGCTTCAGCATGCTAGAGGGATTATCTGATTCATGCCACCAGACTGTCAGCTCATCTATGTGGGTTTTGTTTCCAAACCTGTGTGTGTGTGTGAGAGTTTGCACCTGTATGTATTGCTTCCATGGGCTAGAGGGAGAGAAAGAGAGAGCTTTTGTTTTTGTTCCATGTTAGCCTTGCTTATGAGTCAGAGGCATCTCTGGTAAACACACAGTATGCCTCTGCTAGCTCTGAACAGTGAGATAAGACCTTATAGATACACAGTGATTTCATTGCAGTTAGCCTTAGCTCCTTCTTGTCCAAAAGGAAATTAAAGTCATCATGTCCACTGCCAAAGTTCTGTCACAAACACACACTGTACCAAAAGCCAGTATGCATGTGACAAACCATCTCAGTATGTAAATATTTTTGTAAGAAAAGTGGAAGTGGTTATGGTGTGAAGCTTGAGAAAACTGTAAACATGTCAGCTATATATTCTAAATGATTGAACTACTACGTAGTTAACTCACAAGACTAAACTATAGAGACATAATTTTACTTGCATGCTATTATTTAAATATAACACGGGTGCAAAAAATGCAAAAAAAAAACCTGCAGCTAAAATGCAAAAAAAAAAAAAAAAACAAAAAAGGATTTTAATCTGAATATTAGATGTGATAAGTGCCCAGAATTAACATACTGTTTTATTTTTTTGTACCCAACTGCTGTCTTGAGCCTGTTGAAAGTGTATGTTTAGCTGTTTTGTGCAATGTTGGGTGGTTTTGTGTTACTTAGCTTTTGGGTTAGTGGTTGAGACAATCTTACTGACAACTTAAACTATACACACCCCTCACCCTCACTCAAAATAACCCAGCTGGTGAGTTACAGCTGAAATGCAGGCTGTTCTAGTTGACCTCCCAGGACCGACCGAGATAGTGTGGAGTTGTGTGACCATGGCCATGGCTGTTAACTCCACAAATGTTGATCTTTGCAAACAAATCTGATTTAAATTCAGATTTCAGACATTTGCTCTCAAAACCAATTTTATGGTATTTTGTTTCATTTTCGTTGAAAATTTGGCAGCTGGTGCCATTTAACTATAAAAATTATTTCTCATATGTCAAAGAAAGAAAAGATTTAGCACAACCTTAAGGGTCAGTAAATAACAGTGTTTCTTTTTTGGGTAAACTGTCCCTTTTTTAAACAGGCCAGTCTACTTGTACATTGCTGAAGTCAACCATTCTCTCTTCCTTTATAAATGTTGTGGCGCTAGTCATCTGCCACAGCAGTTATCTCCTGCTTTCACCTGATCAATGGTGCCATTTAGAAATGGACATTTTCAATTACTGCCACTTGGCTACTGATCTGAGAGAGCTAAACACCGGGCTACTGCGGACGAGCCTCTCTAATTGATCGATTGCTTTTTCCCTTTCAGTTTTAAATCTACACTTCAGGCTTGTTGCTTTCATTTTTATAGCTAGAAGAAGAAGAGCAAGGCTGTAAAATGTGTACGAGCCGGCTACCTCTATTTCATTTGCCAGTTCTAAATGACAGAATCCATCATGGCATGATGCATGGAAATAGAATCTGTCAGTGGCTGCTACAGACCGAATAAAGACCTAAAGTGCTCATATTTGTTGTGACTGGCAGATCGGAAGTGATAAGTAGTTATTAAGAAAGACAATCGACTCTTCTGCCAATGTCTTTGAGCGGCACGTAATGTTAAAACCAAGCACTCCGATGTCGCCCAGACTTTCCAAGGCTGTTAATTGACTGGGCATCTTTCTGGTTTCTGGTCTTTTGTTTTTCATGTTTCTGAAAAAGTTCTGATAAAGTGGGGCGTGAAAATATGTTAAGAGCACACTGGCAGTTTTATACCCTGTGGTATGCACGAGTTCACCGCGCTGTTTCACCTTGTGTTTTGTCTTCCGAATCTCATTAATAACGGAAGAATTCAAAAATGCCTACAGATAAATTCATGAGAGCTTTGGGTTTCTGCAGACAAGGCCAGTATACGCTGACAGAAAACAAAATCACACAGTCGCATTTTTTGCGGACGGTTTCCTCGCAAACTAGGGGTGAGCGCTGATGAGCAGGGGGTAGATATACAGAGACAGAGGAAAGCAGAACAAGCAGCTTTGTCACATTAGCCACTTTCATGTCAGTACTGGTAAATAGAGATTATGTGTGAACATGACCTTTTCAAAAATGCTGTAAATTCTAAAGAATACTCTGCTGTTGCTGTAGAAAACTTTCACGTGCATCTAACGGATAAGCTGCACACTCATTCGTGGATATTTCAGCTAACAGTTTGCCTTGTACATTTAACTCAGCAACATTACACTCGCATTTCAATGGATTTCAATAAAACCACATGATATTTTTCCCCAATTAAGCTAAGCTGGAAGATTGTGTATCTTTCAACACGATCGTTGTCTTTATGCCTTATATATAAAGCTAAGAGTAGTCATAGATTGCGCTTTGTCTTTATGTTAGTTCTGTTTTGTCAAACACTGTACGTCAAACTTAATTCCTGAAGTAAGCTTATGTATAAATTGTTGTGGACTGCTCTCTTGATCTGGGAGCGTTCTAGACAGATCTCCGTTCTAACTTCACAACTAAGTACTCACAAAAAAAGGTTAATATATAAGGGATTTGCCTAGATTGACTTAAAGGCAGACCAACTCAACCAATTTAAACATACAAATTGGCAACTCGTAAAATGCGTACGATTTAGCAAGTCGTCTCTGCACATTAAACTGAGATAGGAGAGAATAGATTAAAAATCACGTACTTGACCTTTAAATCTTCTGTAGGGATTTGGTATTGCTTGAAAAATTTAATAGGAGCCAGTGCAATAACACATGCTTTCTCAGCTGTGAAGTTCATTACAGCTGTTGCCTTGCCTTTCATTGAAAAGATATCAAGAAGCTACTAGAATGCAAACACGCACATAACTCTGTACTAAGCTTGAAAATGGTTACCGTTTAAATTTTTACCTCAATCACATATGGTCTCCTATTGGAAAAAAGTCTTAAAAACAAACAGGAACTGAGAGAAATACAGTGGCATGTCTGATACAGCGAGTGAGTGAATGACATAACTGATTTAGTCACATGCTGATCATATGCAGGATTGTGAAATTGGTGATTGCTAAAGCACAAATGATGTTAGGGGATTTTATTATTAAGCAATCAGACTTTCTTGGGATAATAAATATTCGTATATAAAATTAAAATTGATAAAATGCCCCATCGCAATACATCTATATACATTGTTACATTGTAGAAAATTTCTGACTTCCCCAACCGAAAAAATTTTCATTTCATTCTGCACTGCCCTGCACAGTTTTCTATTGCCGTAATTGGGAAAAAAAAAAAAATCAGTTGGGCTACTGGAAAAAGTTTGATGTAATGCATTTTTGAATTAGGCGTTCTAAAAACGTTTTGCAGTTTGTGTTTTGAAATCCAGTGGTTTTCTCACTAGTCAGGATGTAGCGTGCCTGTTACTCAGTGTGCGCAATGCTATTTGAAGCTGCGTCAGAATACACTCATCACGCTAACGCACTGTGAATAGCAAGTGAGAGATGAAGCAATTTTGGCCACAGTATATGCAGGAATGAATAAAATACATCCCTTATCCTCTCATGTTCCTTAACACAAATGCTAAATGTGGCAATGATGCCAAGCTAGACGAAGGCAGAGATGAAATCTCCAGTTTTTGTTCTCTTTTTTTATGAAGCTAGTTAGTCTTCGTTGTTGTGGGTGAGCGTCTAAGCATTTTACTGGCAGTTACATCACTTAACAACTCAAATACAAGCGACCACCCAACACCCATAGCCAACACATAGCAATGCCTTGACGACCACCATTTACCCAGCCTAGACTCTTTGATAAAATGTGCATGTGGCAACATCGCTTGGAAATGATTCTTCAAGAATTCAAATTGAAATGTTCACACAGTGGTGCTAAAATGACTCTCTATCTAGTTTTATTCAAAACAGGTGCATGTGAATCGGTTTTAGTTTGTTGGTTATTGTATCACGCCGGTTTCAAAAATTAAATATTAGTGACACTAAGAGGTTGATGCTTTGCGTTTGAAAATAACATATCACTTACACTAAAACCCAATTGATAATTTTAACAAAAGCAATTAAACATGATAGAAGCATGGCTCTTTTATGTAATTGGGATTTGTACCTGAGGTTCAGTGCTTAATAATCAATAATCATAATTTGTAATCATAATTTGTTGATTGTCTGTGTTTTACTTAGAGCTTTGTTTGCAGTTCCCCTTGTATTATAGAGGTTTCTTGAGGTCAGACATCAGTTTGAAACTATTAAAAATGTAACTGGTTTAGTATTTATGTATGTCAGGCATATCCAAAAACGAAAAACAAAAACCCCACATACGTCTTACCTGGTTTTGCTTTCTTTGAAATATGCACAAGTAACTACATAATCCGTAGCACAGAGGTTGCAAATGTACTGTATCAATTAACCACAAGAGTTACAATTTCCTTCCTGCTCTCTATTTTTTTGTTTTTGTTTAGTTTTTTGCATTTAGGGGGGTCAGACTTCCACTCGACCCACCTCCACCTGCCTGGAGGTCTGCATGCGGTCAGGAGTCAGAGAGACGGGTATGATAGAAGAGAATGTCTGACCTCGGTTGCACTCGAACGTCTTTTTTTTTTTCTCTCTCTTTCTCTCTGCTCCACCGATCCAAAAAGGAAATGTAATATAAAGCTGAATTAAATCTCCTTCTGGCTGTTCTATTTTCATATTTAATCATCAGCCCATATCTGTGTTAAAGGTTTTACACCTGGATTGTCATGGCATCTCATATCCATTTTTTGGGTCATTATGAGACATCATCTGGATGTGTCCTCGAGAGATACCACTTCTTTTAGGCCCTGTTTACGCTACTGTGTTTTCGTTTAAAAAAAAAAAAAAAAGAATTCAGAATGAAAGCGAAAGTTGTGTACACTGGCATTTCCGCTGCTTTTCAGAAACGATCTCCATTTACAATACACACCTAAAACGCATGTATAGGTAGATTCCCTATTATTTAGACGCATCTATGTGCTTGGAGAGATCGAGTGAGGAACCTACCCATACACCTCTATGGATACGACAACAAGCATTGGCTGCGTCCAATAGCCTACGCTGTAAAAAGGTTTCTGTAAATCTTGCAGTAACTTACTGGCAGCTGGATGCCTGTAAATTACTGTAAAAATACTTTACAATATTGTTACTGTAATTTAATTTACAGTACAATAATGTCTTTATTACTGTATTTCCATTTACAGTATTTTTTACCATATAGATTGCACTGTAAAAAAATTTAGTGTTTTCAACTAATTATTTAGTAAGTTCCACAGAAATTTTAACTGAGTCAATTTCTGATTCTAAAGTGATATTTGAATTATCATTTAGTTCGCTCAACCTTTTGTGAAGTAGTTTTATATTCCATTAAACTAAAATGATTTATTTAGTCAAACATTTAGAAGACTGTAAACTGTATGTGTTTACTCTTATGTTACCTCAACTAGAACTGATTATTTGGGCATCATAAGAAATTGCTGGGGAACTACATGAACATATTTTTATAGTTAAAAAAATGAAAATGATTAACTGGTGTTTATTAATCACTAAAAAGACACTTTACAACACATAATAGCCTTTATTTAATAACAATCTCCATTTAAAAAAAAATTAATAGAAACTAAACATACAGGAATGTAAAAATGTCCAGTTGACAAATTTTTTCATTTCTAATTCAACTGAACTAATAAAGCTAAACAAATATTATTGTTCACAATTACTTTTTTAAAATGAGGCAGAAGTAAATAGTTAAAATAAAAATAATGTAGTAAATAATGATTTATACAATAGAGATTGTGTCAACGCTGCTTTACAAAGTCAATGCCAGAGGATATAAGTCATTTTTCCAGTTAGTCAGTTAGTTGGCGATTCAGTGTTGACATCATCCAGTTTAGTTCTCTTCCAAAAACCTCTGCGCAATCAGCCAGAGTCCCCAAATAAGCAAGGAGAAGGTGCAAGAGGCAAAAACAGAGGGAAGTTGTTCTCTGGCCAGATGAAACCAGCATGACGTGGTTTAATTCCAGGCTGCAACACATTTCTGATTGAGCAAAGGACTCGTCTGGTTCTCACGGTCTTTCCCGATCGCCAAAAAGGTCTTCGGAGGAGATCTGTCTCTGGAGCTTATCTAGCTGACATTCAGCGATGTAGAGAGTGCTGATCCACCATCTGATCTAGATACAGACTGGATCTGGGTGGCTACATTCACCTCGGAATGAGAATGAAAGAGATTAATATTAGCATATATACCACTGAGAACGATAAAGCACATTATAAATGCAATAAAACCACGTGCCAGGGTTTGGTGCCTTGGAGGGTTGCATCCGAAATCTTGCAATGATGACAAAGCACCAATGATACCTTTGGCCACACTCTGATTTAAATTCAAAAAATGAAATGATGCCTTTTAAATAATTTAGAGAAGGTGGATTTGAACCTATGTCGATCTTCTCAAAATGTATTGCCATAACCATCTTCACCACTAAAGCTGATATCAAGCAGTCCTGCCTTTTGTTGATGAATAATGACATTTTACCAATTAATTGATCAGTTGTCCCAGTGTTTACTGAGCCCTGTGCACTATCTAGTGATTCACTACTTGGGGAACTGACTGAGACACTTTGAACGGCCTTGTGAAACGATTCAGTTGTTAATTTTCGTTAGGAACGACAAACTTTTCTTCCAAAGCGCCATTCATGATTTTCTGCTGTTTTTCTCTAGTAATGCCAACACAAGCTAAATATGATTACCATAACACTTTCTGCTGTACATTATGACAAGAATTTACAATTAGATGTCGCATGTGGTTTTTCTGTGCTAAAGCTAAATACATTCACAAGCTAAATATGACAGGATTACAGTCACTGATCACTTTCTATTTACCATGGACTTACTAGAGAAAATACAATGTGCGGTATTTTGTGGTTTTTGTGTGTTATTTCCAAAACGATGAAATATAGTTGGCAGAAATGTAATACAGGTGAGTGCGGTAGTTATGTCAAATACAGTAATGTGTAAGTCTAATGAACTAATTTTACAATTTAAACAATTGTCTGATATCACTTCATCATAATTGAAAGTTAATTAAACTGCAATTAATACAGATAGTACATTACAAAATGCTTATTTTATCTAAATATAATATAGGATGACTGTGTTATATTGTAACTATAACAGCTATAATGTAAAGCAACATCAATATTTCCGAGATATGAAAGAGAGTCATATATATACACACATGCTGTATATATGACTGCCATGATGACAACCGTGAACCAAACAGTTTTGCACATTCACAATGAAATATTATTAAGGAAGAATGGGATTTCTCTTGGGATTTAACGTCAGTTGGCCCTCTACGAGACACCTAAGCTGTCTAAGTTCATTGCAAAAATGACATATTTTGCTGGTGAGTAGACTAATTGCTTCTGCTCGACTTGTATGTGCTTAACTGTGTCGTATTTGTCAGTTTAATTTACCCAGCGTGTCGACCACTTTAATCTATTAATGATTGCAATAAGTATATAAAAATAAATAAAAAAAGTTACTGTTTTAATAGCTTTTGACAGGTGGTAATTAAAATAGAGTACATTTGAATTTGTGGTGATATAAATTTTGACAGGTTGACAAGCTCTGCACCCTCTTTACAGAATTCCAGCTAATCTGTGACTTACTTTAACTGAATGAACCTGCAAGCTCAAGAAATTTATTTTATTGCTGTATGCACTTTTGACATAAAGAAATACTACATATAATAGACATATACTAAGACATTAATGCACGCATCAGAACACAGGATACACTTCAAATAAAACAGGCAATGCTAAAAACATACATTGGCCAAGTGGCAATTTATTTTATTTTTAAGATAAAAGTGTCATTAATTATAATTTGCACTTACAAATTGCATATAAAATTACAAAATTAATGTTTTTAAATATAAGTATAGAAATATGCAATGATAGAAACTGATGATTCATTCAGGAATTAAGAAACTGTTTTCTTGTTTTCATAAATGATTCGGTGAATCACTGATTCTAGGTGTTCAGAAAATTCTATAATGAATTGAATGGTGTTAAATTAATCTGCAATGGAACACTGCTGTGTGAAGAGATGCCCAACATGGCTTTGTTTAGAACTGTTTTTGCCAAAAGGAGCAAAAATATTTAAATGTTAATTTCTTGGTTATTGAATTTCGTTGCCCTGACACTTAGTGACTCTGCACCAAGAATCCAAGGAATGAATACCTTAATCAAATGTGTACTTCAAATACAGTGTACCTTGTTTTAGACGAATGTAAATGCAGTGTAAAACAAAATGTTGTGGTTTACCTAATTCTGCATTTCTGTAAAATGGACAGCTGGCTGTATGATGATTCTGCCCTTCATAGGTATCCTGTTTTTGTATCACACAGAAATCAGCAGTTCTTCAAACAGGTTGCTTACAACCACAATGTCCTGTCGGCCAGCCAAAACACTGTGGTAACTGCGTAGAGACACGCTAACAACCACCCCAAACATCCTAGCAACCACATAACAACACTCGAACACTGTGTTGTGATCATGAGCAACAGCCAAGAATGGAACGTCTATTGAATTTAGTCATAAATGGTCGACAGAACTTTTAAACGGGTACTCCGTTTATTGCCTGATTAAAAATCCTACAAAATCTGAACTATGTTTTAAAGACCGTTTGTGTTTTTTACACAATTCTGTATATAAGCTAAACTCTTTCTTGCTGGCCTCAAGTCAAGCCAGAACCATTTTTCTGTCTGTCTTTTCTTCTTTTTGTTTTATTTGTGTGAGGTGGTGGATTTAAATAAATTAGATCGTGTGGGTTTGTTTGGAATTGCTTGTATTGATTTTTAAAGGCAGCGAAAGAGCTCATACTGCTGCTACTTTCTCTCAGGAGCGGATGATTTCTGAACCCAGGGCCATTAGCTAGGCCTCCCAATGCTGTTCCTGTCAGGAGACATCAGTGCGATTCCTCAACAGGAACAGACAACAAAAGGTCTTTCGCATCTCGCGCTTCTCATCACATTAGAAGATAGCGTCCTGAAGAAAAGGAAACCAGTAAGCTGGGCGACATTCATGCTTTGTCTGGTTAATGCAGGTTGCCCGACATACACAAGAGTTTAGAAACAGCCCTGACAGGTACCTATGTGTGCGTTCAACAGAGGACTTACTTTATTGTTCTGTTTTAAAATAATAGGTCTCTATTTCTAAGATTCTATCTCCGTTTCTTTCTCTTAACTTGACAAACCGTAAACAGACAATGTATCATGGACCTGGTGTTCGGGTTTAGAGCTGCTCTGACAGTTTCGTATGCTTCAGGGCTTTTGTTGCCATTCTGGCTCTGCGCTAAGTCACGAGAGTCTATTGGCTCTGTCTGGGTCTGATAGTGGGGCAATGCGTCACATGATGGAGGATGTGTAGATTTGATCTTGAGGTTATTTTTACGCTGACGCTGTGGCCACAACCGAAGGAGGTAATTGAGTGTAGCACATCCGATTAATCTGCTGTGTCCGGAGCGGAGGGAAGAAGACACCCCTAGGCCAGTCTACGTTTACACACCTCATTCCCAATTATCACTTCCCAAACTGTCTGGGAGAGCACGGCCAATTAGAGAGTCAAAATATCAGTTATTAACAAGCAAACACTGACATTGCAGTGACAACTGAGAAACGGCATTGGCTGTTTCTGAGATGTTCACGTTCACATGCGTCTAGCATGGCAGAGAAATGAACAGTATAACCTTTGCGGTTTTTAAAACTTTGCCTATTAACAGAGATCCGAAAACTGACATGCACAAGAGTTACATACCAGCATTTATCAGCCTGACCTAGTATGAGCCTGACTTCTCTGTCAGCTTTTATTATCAAATCAGACGTATACCGAAGAGACAGGCGTGAGGTTCTGTCTGGATTCATTTACATAAGCCCCTGTGAGATGAAATGGTGTCTAAATCTATGCCCAAAACCATTTTAGGTCAGTAAAATCATTGTGTAATGTAGCTGACTAGGCTTAAGTTGTTTATTTAAACAGGTTATTGAGAGTGACTTTTGAGGCAGCGGCACCAGTTCGAGTCGGACAACAGCAAGGTGTCAGGGGAATATTGGTATGAGTTACTAACAATGGTCTAGACAAACCTTTCAGTGTAGGAGATGGACTTAAATTGAACTCCCATATTTTACTGCAAGATTCTCGAAGATAAATTCTTCAAATAGTGGTATGAGAAAGACCGTCAAAAGTCACTCTCAACCTATATCTCTGTAAGGCCTTTAAAAAAAAAATCTGTCTTCATGTATTTTACAACAATTCAGCTAGTGGTTCTGATGAGGTAGGGGGTCGTGTTTCATGATTTTTTGCCTTGTTGGAGCCAATAGCCTCGTGGTTAGTGTGCCAACATGTAGCGCAGTTCTCAACACTCCAGGTAGGTTGCAGTTCGGGAAAATTGGCACTGGATGTTACTGATGGTTTAATTCTTGGTGAAAACGTAATGTGCTTTAAAAAAAATACTGTAAAGACATCTGATAGTTTCTTGGGCCCTCAAACCTTTATTTTCATCTTACTTTTTTCTTTTTCGTATTTATCAATTCCACATTAAAAAATGATGGTCCAGGATGATGCTGGTTGGTGCTTGTTTTCCTTGTGGACCAGAATGGTCTTGCCTTTCAGTAACAACTCTAAGTAAGTTGGTTAAGCCATCACACCAGTACCCCATGTTAAAGATCGACATGTACGCTTATTGATTTACGAGAATTATTTATCAAGTTAACAGATTTTTAAACTGTGTGCATGTGTGATTAGTTTATCTCAAACTACTGTTTTTTGTATAAACACTGGAGAACTCCAGTTAAGTACTGTATACAAGTTCATAATTAATGTGAATGATGCATAATAAATAGTTTTAAAATTAAGATAATGGTTGCCCATTAGTAATGGCTCAAGTATTACCAAATCCTTTTAAAGGAAGGAGTGAAAATCCCTAAACTCCCTAATATCAGCTGACGTCATTGTAAGCTTTTGAGAGGTACGTAAGGCTTTGGATAGTAATGACTCAAGTGTTACTTCATCCTTCTGAAGAAACTACTAGTTATTTGGATCCGTATTCTAAAGTGAAGATCATAGTAACCCACTAACAATAATTTAAATCTAGCAAAGAGTTAATAACAAAATTAATAGCTCAATTTACAAAACTCGCAGTTATCACAATCTTCAAAATTCCAACTCTCTCTTAAGTATTTGGTTATACACTTTAGAGTTAATTATACATTATGTATTATTCATATGAATTATGAACCTGTATACTGTAATTCTTAGTAGTTCTTGGGGAGGTATGAAACAATAATAGTTACTGATGTCTTGCTAGTTAGTAGTAGTTGCTAGAGTGCTAATATTGTATTACTCACGTGTTCTTGTGTAATTATTCATTAATAATGGATACATTTTCTAAAGTTTTACCTATTATTTACTACACTATAGTGTGCACAAAAATTTGACTCATTACAAAGATCTGTCGGTTGAATTATGTACTCTTGCTTACAGACGTAATAATCCTCAATGTTGTAAAAGGAAACCGAATGGATTTTACGCATTGAAACTAGACAGCTGAATGCAAATGAAATCTCGATGTGGTTTGTTGACTCGTTCTGTGTCAGTGGAAAGGTCATAAAAAAGATTAGTTATTAGCATGCTTGGATGAGCTCTTGGTTATTAATCATCTGAAAGTGATGAAGAAAAGTGTAATTAGTTTCTTATTTTAAGGGAATCATACATTTATGCATATGACAGATACTTTTATTATAAAAATGCAGTACATTACATTAAAAGTATACATTTCGATTTATCCTGTGACATTGGAGTTGTGCTTACAAATGCATAAATCACAAGCAGCAGTCACACATATACAAGTAGATCTCAAACCCACTACAAGTGCAAATATAGTGTACTTCTACACTATATGTTGTTGCCACAAAACACATGAGCAGGAAGTTACTGTATTACGTTATTGTTGTCATACTGTCTGAATCATCACAAGCAGTTAACAAAATGGTTTATTTTAACTTTAAAATGGAAGTACAGGTGCTATTAAGGCACACTATGGCTGTTGTCACATTATTCAGTTTTGGTAATTGAGAAGGTTATCCCACTAGATTGACAGCAAACTGCTATGAAATTGAATTGGTATTAGAAATAAATATCGCAAACATGTTTTGAGGAATAAATTCAGTATGGCTGGAGTGTCAGCTCATTTAAATAATACTAGAGTTGATTCTAGTGTGGTGAAAGTGGAAATCATGCAGGAAGGGTTGTGGTCAGCTTAATTTCCGGTCAGAGGAATAAAGAAAAGCCACTGGGCAGCAGTGTAAGCCAAGAATGTACACTTTTAAGGAAGAAAGACAGGAAGTTAAAGCATGATTTTCTATTTAGCAAGATGCTATCACAACGTGAGTTTGTTAGATCTCTCGCCCTTGCAATCATCATAAAACCACAAACAAGAGTATGTGCTGAGAGGAAATGTCATTTGATAACCCTTGTGTTCCATCACTATTTACAGACTGACTTAACCAAAAAGAAGATACGAGACGGTTGTTTTGTTGTTTTTTGGACATCAATGGTCACCAATAGTTCTATTCATTTTTTTTTTTTTATTTAACTCTGGCTTGAAGGCTCTTAACTCCAACAAATGTAATTTCATCAAATTATTCACAGAATTGCAGTTTGAAAACATACAAGAACATATTTATATCGATCCGACATCGAGAGAGATTTTCCAAAAATACATCAACCCTCGTGGGTTTTCACAGAAACGATTAGCTTTTCAGGGTTATAACTGAGGATAGAAGTGCATCCTGCCTGCTTGAGAGTGTGTGGGAGCCTTTGAAGTGCAATCTCCCCTGGCAGTTAAGAGACCCTCTTCTGCATCCACTCTAGCCTTCTGTTCCAGTTATGACAACATGACTGGAGCCAGATTTATTCTGTGTCTGCATTTCTAACAACCTGTATATGCGCATGTGTGCCTGCATTTGCCTGAATGCAGCATCACAGGTATCGACAGCTGATTATTGCCGTTACAGCTCCGGATGCTATGTGAACCATTAGTAAATACACTTACAGTTTAAATTAAGCATGAACAAGAAAAGAAAACATAAACTGCTGTTAGTATGCTACTTAATATTGATGTTTCTAATTAATACAATTAATGGCAATGTAAAAAGTTGTCTTTTAGTTGGCAAAGCTCAAGGGACTTAATTACGGGGAAGAAAACCAGGAGGTTTGTTCGTACACCTTGAGCTTCTCCGATATTCAGTCAGCATGTATGAGTTTGCTCAGCCAGAATTCATTTGGTTGACGGCTGTTCTGCAGATTGATTGATGGATGGATGGAATGGCTGATTAATTGATTGGCTGATTAATTGATTGGTTGCTTGAGTCATTTTACTTCTAGAGCTCCAGAAAAGTGTTACTGCAATACATTATGGAAGTAAATTAAGACACTGTAATGAAAAATTAGGAATGTCATGTTCAAACAGCTGGTACTTTCTGGTCCTTTTGCACTAATAATATTAAAAATAACTATATATCAGTTTTTACCATACAAATAAAAAAAACAATTAATGATTTATTATACACCTCTCTATGCATCAGTATAAAAATATATGAAGAAGAAAAAAAATACAATAGTACGTATATGTATCAAAACGAAAACTTGACGAATAAAAATATAACGGAAAAAAAGAATATTAAGCGCTATGTACACTGGTATGACCCTCAGTCACTTCCGCTGGGCATACTGCCCCGTCGGCTCATCTGTAGCTCCATGATTCCAGTTCGGTTGACAATACTTCTCAGATAATTGCGGAAAATAGAGCTGGAGAAGCAGTAGATGACCGGGTCCAGAGCACTGTTTAGGTAGGTGAAGGCTATGGATGTAGAAAACAACTGACTGGTGAATGTGTAAGCCTCACAGTACGTAGGTCCGAGTTTTTTCAAATAGAGTGCCGTCAATCCTGTGCCAATGCTGGGAAAGAAGCAGAAGACAAACACCCCAACAATTACCAGGACAGTCCGAATAGCCCTTTTCCCTTTCTTGTCCTTGTCCATCTGGCGCGTACGTAGGATACATGCAATACTCACGGAGCAGAAGACCAGGAGTAATAAAGGCAAAAAGAACTCTAAAATAAACACTGTATAATGCAGTTTGATACCTAGCGATGGATTTTGATAGTTGCTAAAGCTCCTGCAAAGGAGATGTTGTTTTTCTCGTCTAGAAGATTGTTGGCCAGCAAAGGGATTCTTAGGAATATCACAACAGCCCAGATGAAGCAGGCAATGCCGCCTGCTTGCTTTGTGCTTATGTAGTTTATCTTGTGATGCGGATGGGCCACTTTAAAGTAGCGGTCAACAGCCACGGCGGTCATGAAGGCGATGCTAGCTGAACGGTTGACCGAGAGCATGAATAGGTTGATCCGACACCAGGCGTCTCCGAATATCCAACTCTCACCACGCATGAAGTTGTCGATGCGGAAGGGGAGGCTGATGAGAAGCAGAAAGTCAGACATAACCAGGTTGAAGAGGAACATGACATTGGCCCTCCAAGTCCTAAGGGTTTTGCTGAAGACAAACAGTGCCATGAAATTGCCAGGAAGACCCAGTAGCAGCTCAATGATGAGTACAGGAGGAAGGATGGATGCCACCAGGTTTTGAGTTGAAGCACCGCAGTAACTGTTATTGGACGTCATGGTTGCAGAAGTGCTGTGCATTGCTGAAAATAGAGTTCAGTTTCACGTTAGAAATTCTGCAATGGAAACAACATTGTGATATCACTGCTGGAATGTGGTCATCCTGTATAGCAGGGCTTTCACTTTGGCCACACATTTCTGTTCACTAAAACGAGCTGATGTTACAAAACCCACCCCTTTTACTAGAAGTGGGGAGAAGTATAAACTTGTTGCAACAGTGTTTGCATTGTACAAGGAAGTCTGCCTTCCTGTGTAGTGTAAAATGCTGAAGCAACTGTTTTAGAGTAACAACGGTTTCATAATATGGTAGAAGCAAAAGTTTTGTTGCATGAGTATCTGCGAGTGGAAATAATATGACACCAAAAGCAGGCATTTGAATGATTTGTGACATCCATTTAAGTTGAGGTTTTTAAAATGCATTTATAACCATTCAAGAATGGTTGTCTAAAAACACCATGCATGATTTCCTTAAAAGGATAGTTCAGCCAAAAAGGCACGTTTTTCCATTATTTACTCATTCTCATGTTTGTTTAGAAAACTTTTTTTTTCCTATGGAACACCAAAGATATTTGGAAAAATATTGGTAGTCAGCCAATGACTTCCATTAATTTTTTTTCAATGTCTGCCACCACTTTCAACATTCCAACATTCTTCAGAATATTTTCTTTTGTATTTAACAGAATAAAAAAAAGAAAAAAAAAGATCAACTTCAGTATTAACTATTTATTTTAATTGTGGCGTGAACTTTCCCTGTTAACCAACTGTTCTCTTTGCGTTCCTTTTAGTATTTTCCCAACTTTACGGTTTCATGATTCATATATCAAAGGGTTAAAATGTGTACTAAGAAAAATAATCCAATCTAATATTGACTACTGAAAAATAATCTAAATGATTTATGGGGTTCTGGATTCTTGGAGCAATGAAACTGAAAATATGTGTACCCATGAATAGCATGCAAATATCTGCACAGCGGACCATTTTTAACCATGAAACCGAAGCAATCTTATTTCTTTAGAGGATTTTGAAATATCAATATGTAAAGGAGAAGTAGTGTTTTACATATGGTTTACACAGTCAGCTTGCATATCTACATACTGAAATAAATGTATCTGAAATTAGGATTTTAATTAAACATTTTTGGTTATGAATAGACATTGTTTTCCTTTTTTAATCAAAATGAAGTTATGTTGGCGCCCAACAAGGTCAGGGTTGTTCCTCTTTGCAGAGAACAGAGTAACAGCAGGTTTCAGCTTGGTCTGTCATCTGTTGACCATAGAGTTCTATGTAGAAAAGATGAATGGAAACGGTAATACACATTTCCCATCTCTCTTCAGGTACATGTTTTACCTTTGGTTAAATATGAGAAAAACATATTTGCTCTATGCGGTTTTAAAGTGATTTTGTTGTTCACCTAACCTTTAACATCGATGCATAAAACCAACTTCAGTGTTAATTTATCATTTGCAAATACAGCCCTGGTTTCATGAGCTACGTTTCACCATTAAATATGACCCAGCTTAAAGTGGAGTTCTTAATTTAGATAAAAAGGTAATCGTTTTTCTGTAAGAAAAGTTTCTCGTGACTTACCAGAGTTGACAACTGACTATTTGGCAGATTGTGTCTTGAGAGAGTGTGAAACAAGTTCTTGTCTGAGCGAAGCTCGCGCTCAGTAGTTGTGTCAAAGCGAGCTTCCTCTGTCTGAGTCATAATGACGCAAAGGAACGTGTCTTACCCAATTTTGGTGCAGTTTTAACGTTACCTTACATTACCCTGTTTTAATACATTTAGTTTATTTCAATAATGCAATATATAGATATGCAATAATGTTTAAAGCATAAGAAAGTGATGTTGTTGCACAGCAACACTGCTGAACAAACTGGTTGCATGCAAATATGCAGCTTGGCATAAATTCAAAAGGCATATAGTGTGGTCTAATGATGAGATCCATCTGTTTTAGTCCAGCTAGAATTTCCCGTGCATCCTGTGCGAAACCAAACTCTTCAAGAGAATAAAAACTCTACTGAATGACAGGTTTCAAGCCCCATTTTAAACTTAAGTAAGGTAACATGTACGAATGTATTCCTTAAAATCTCGTAGTGACATCAAGATGGAAAGTGAAGTTGAGGCCAATACTGATGCTTCTTTTGCTCTTTCTGACACTTCAACAGTTTGATGTCTGCAGAGATAATATCCTTGCTGTTCAGTGCATAAGCAACGATTCTAAACTAACAGTGGTTACATGTGAAGGTAATACCATGCATATCAATATGCCCCCACATTTATGGCATTTGGCTGAGCCAGCGTTTCTTTATTGTGCTAGTCATAACACTCAAACAGAGATGTTTTGTGCCTCAGTCTTTCACTTTTTACGGTGTACGACTGTGGATATGTATGCTTTTTTTCATATAAAAGATAAATAATTAAGACCACCTTTTTTATCTTTTTGTTTATTGTGTACAAATTTGCATTGGACTCTGTTCCCCACTAATCAGTCATTTGACTTTTTATTACGCAGCAGAAAAGCAAACATGAGAGATATAATAATGGTGCCATGGCAGCTTTTGTATGTCCTGGAGAAAAGTTCTTCCTTTGCATGAACTAGGGCTATTATTTATAGCGATGTGTTTGACTTCCTCTTATTTTAGGTTAAAGCCTCTTGTGTCATTAGCCCAGCTCACAGAATTGTTTATCTCGACTGTGGAAACTAGAAATTGGATGTGACATGGAGCAGAGAACACATTTTAATTGCTAATGTATCATTGTCATATTCTGTATAATGAGTGTTTTGGTCAGCTACATATTTACCTGAAATATCACCTTATGTCTGGCGCCGTTCCAAAACACGTTGAGCTGCCTTCTGATCTACTGTCTTCACAGGAAGCTGTGTTTTAAAGCATTATCACTAAAATAAAACAAAGCTGTGCATAGCGTGGAGCGTACAGCAGAACAGACTAAAATTTATTTCAATAACATTTTGGCAAGTTGCAATGCCAATGCATATATGAATTATAATTATAATAATAATAATTACTATTATTTGTATATTTGTTTTATAAATATGTATGTTTATAATGGACATGTCCCTCACTTTGTTGCATTCTGGGATTGCCATAGAATGTAGGCAAACAGATATTTTGGAGTACATTTTGCATCAGAAATGCACGTAACAGTGCAACCAGAAATCCTCTCAAAAATGTCAAGATAAATCTTGGAGACTTGTGAGATGGCTTTAAGTTGACCACAGTCTTTATTTTGACCGTGTATTCAAAAGTTGCAAAGTTTTAATAACAGCTACATCTGCTTAAAGCCACAAAACCCATTTTCAATAACATCAAGTGATAACATGCAAAACTTCTGCTAGTATGAAGAATGATCAACGGGCCTATCACAGCTCCCCCAGAAAGCCTTGTACCAGTATATTTGTTTGCATCTCTTGATCCCATAGTATGCCTAGGGTCCCCGCCCTTTAGACTCTTTATTTCTGTACAGCCCAAGTGGGGATGTCACTGATAGCGCTGGCTTAATATTTAGCCATTGTGCTCTCAGGACTAGAGAACAGGCAGTAACAGGAAATGGTATAGATTCAAGAAGCCGCTCTGTGCTGTTGAGTCGGACGAACGGGAGATGGAGTCTAGAACGTTACTGGTGAGAAGGCAGGGCCCTAAGAGTGATGGTGAGTTTTAGGTGGTTTATCGTTTGAAATGAACAGTTGATTTCAGTGATTTCAGGTAATCATTCACGCATGGCTGATATCTGAATGGATGATGGCGCTTCTCCTGTAATGATTTCTAATGGCGGAGAAAACATCTCTATTTAACTGGGCACGGCTCAAATACATGGCGTCCAAACAAGAAGTCAGACACGTTTAATTACGGTTGGAACTATCACTGCGTTAGTTGGAAGTAAAATACCATTGGATAGGCTAAGGCTTTGCTTGCACCAAATGTAAAAAGAAAATGCAACAAGTATCACAAGAAAACTGCATTCAGTATGATGGAAACAGGGTATGAAAACCCAATGACTCCTGTACAATTAGTGGCAGCAATTGCCAGATTTTTCTCGTATACAACAGATGATAGGCACATCGTTTATCTTGGTGCTGACAGCATGACTTACATTTACATTAATGCGTTTAGCAGATGCTTTTATCCATAGGGACTTACAAAAGAGGAACAAATTAGTCATCAGTTATCCAACGACCCAAAGGCATAACCCCTAATGTATATACTTCTATTAGACTGTTCAGAAATAGTCATATCTTTGGCCATAATGCTTTTGTGTATCAAAAAAGAAAAAAAGTTATTACTTCTATTTTATAATTGTATTGCATATATTTTTCTGTAAGTATTATTTGAATGCCAGGTTTGAATAGGTTTATTTGATTGCCAAGTAATGAACACTGTCAAGGTCCAGGAAAGTATGAAAGACGTCATCGAAACCATCCGCCATCATCAGCATGACCCCTTTAAGTTAGGCCTTAATGTCGTTGCTTTGTTTGATCTCTGTTTCTATGATCTCAGAAGAGGTTTGGGGCTTTTTTCAAGGGGTCACAAAAAAAAGTCCAGCTAGGAAGCCAGCTTAAATCTAAAACCAGCGAGCGAGGAGGTGAACCTATAACATAACGTCAGAAGGAACACTGACACACAAACTACTTGGTTGAAATGTTCTGATGCGTCATACTCAGAATGAAAGCTGAAAGATCCTTATTTGCCTTTCATGTGTGATTTGAGCCTGTATCTGAGAGTGACCTATTTTTGGGCATCTTATCTCGGCAATATCTGTACTATGGTTCAACTCTACAAGTTTACTCTATATCAGTAAGGTTTTCCTTTTAACACGTGTTTACACCTCAACTACGGTGAGCAGCTGATTCATATATTCAGTATGTCCGGGGATGACATTTAGTAAATAAATAGCAAAAGTGCATCAAGGAGATTTTTCAATTTGTAAGAAAATTGAATTAAATGGGAGCAAATACAATTTGTTGTCTGGTTATTAAACAATTAGACGGGCAACAGTGAGCAACTGACTATTTTAAATAAATTAGCTTTAAATGCCACATTTTGACATTAGAATGTCGCTAAACTACATGTTTTTAGGTTTCCAAGGGAAGGATTTTTCTATTTTTCTCAGCAATATTGCTCTTTATTTATTACCGATAAAATGATAGCAGCAACAGATCCAAAAGCAGACGTCTGTCAGTAAATAAATGTAGTGTGTCCAGTTGTTCTGCATTAAATGGGTCACAAAATGTCTTTTGTAGAGCATTTGGAAAGGAAAATATTGCAATAGTGGCAGATGCCACCGCACATTGTCAAGCTAAGCATTTCTCATTGCCCATATCCTGTACAATAAAATCCACAAATACCCTTTCATTCTGCTTCTTGAAAATGAAATTAGATTATAAAAAAATCTCTGTACTTGTTTGATACATGCTTGGAGCACTCAAAGATACTTTTATCTACTAATACGTTTTCTCGGTCCTGGTTATATTTGCTTAAGTTATAATATAAGCTATATTATTAGTTACTTTAATAGTAAATTGTTTAGATTTATTATTAGTTTACAACTATTAAAAAATAAATAAAAAAATAAATGATAAATATTTTTTTTTTTTTTTTTTTACAAAACTCACAATTCTGAGAAATCAGGACTGAGCTAATATAAACTAAAAAGATTATCTCACAGTTCTAATGTGGTGACATGCAATTGCAGAATTGTGAAACTTTTTTCTTCAGAACTAGACATTTTGTAACCCTGCATGATTTGGAAAATTAAATAAAATAATAAAACGCAAACGATTAAAGAATCATACAGCAAATAGTAAACTAACCAGAAGAGAGTAAAAGAATGTAAGGAAAATGTACTAATTTAAGTTAAATGTATTTCAGTGTGATGATTGACATTTTAACGACTGTCCAATTAGACAAAGTCTTCTGAACTGTTTATTTGGCCTTGTGTTTAACACTAAGGAGTTAATTTTGACTTCAAAATGGAACTGTCAAAACTATTAACTGTAAACTTTTTGACTTAAAACTTAAATTTGTCGTATACTAGGATCCTTTTGATTTATTTTAATTGAGAGAGAGAGAAAGAGAGAGAAACCACAGTACAATACAAACATTTATTCTAAATCTATTTGTTTAATTTACATTCTCCTAGCCTAACCTACTGGCCTATAAGATTATCAATAAGTGCATATTAATTGACACATGCTACAATTATAACATTATAACATATGCAATTCATTCAGACTTTGAGGTGGCTAACTCATATGAACTCAGATCGACCCCACTTGTAAAAATGTCTGATTTATTTCTAAATTATACATATTTTCAAGTCCCCAATTCATATAAATTCGCAATTGTGAAAAAGTGAACCTGACTGTGACTCCACAAAGGAAATCGGATCGAAGATTTTCACCTTAGACAAAACCAGGGCTCTTTCACTTACCTTTTAGTATCCAGAGCACAGATACAATGACTTAAAAGGCAATAATAAACACTATTTATAAGTGACCAAGTGAGAGATTTCAGAAGCGTGCTTCACTAATATATCTTTAACATGCAGATAATGAAGCCAAATAACAAACAGTATTTGTCTTTCCACTGAAGAACGCGTAATGCCTTCTGGATTGTTTTGCACATCCTCCAAGCCTTTATCGCATCAAACGTTTGCTTGCTAGTTAATCATATAAAGTATAATCAACAAAGGCAAGTACGTACACTTGTGCTAACAAAACCTTCTGTTGTTGCAGACACTGACGGCTCTGGTCAAATCACAACCACACCCCTCTCACCTCTCGCCCGACTGTACATTTACGCCCTGCACGGGTGTCTCTGTGAGGTGGCGTTCACCGCAGCTTGGGATTGGTATTACACCCGTGACCACAGACTCGCAGGCCACACAAGCCTATGGGCACTTCTTATTTACAGCTCTGCCATTTTCGTCATGGAGAGCCTAAGCGCGAGGCTGAAGCAGAAACACCGCCCCCTACCAGTCAGACTGACTGTTTACACTCTCTTTATCTATCTGTGGGAGTTCAGCTGGGGCTTTCTGCTCAGGCTGTTCGGGGCCTGTCCTTGGGACTATTCAGAATTCAGGTATAACTTCATAGGGCTGGTGACGCTCGAATATGCCGCTCCATGGGCGTTGGCGGCACTTATAGCTGAAAAACACGTTATCGGGAACACTTTGAAGATACGACTAGATAAGCAGTCAAAATAAACCTATACCTCGTTGCACATCTTTACTGTTTAACAAACAATACCAAAATGATATGCCTTTGTGCTGGGATAAAGGGTTACTCCACTCCAAAGTGAATTTGATCATTAAACACTTACTGTACCCCCATGTCATTCCAAACCCGTAAAAGCTTTGACTTCGGAAAACACAATTTAGGATATTTTGGATGCAAACCAATAGGCTTGAGATATGGTGGAATGAAACATTACAGATGGAATATTCTAATGATGTCTTCCATACTTTTCTGGACCATGAGAGTGTTCATTACTAGGCGGTCAATGGGACAGTCACAAGCCTCTCGGATTTCATCCAAAATATCTTAAATTGAATTTAAATGAAGCTTTTACTGGCCTTTTTTGTTCTTCAGAGTTAGACATTACAACTCGCAAATGTGAATTTATATCTAATTTTTAAAGACAGACTCACAGTGAGCTACAAGGTTATTAATCAGCGGTGTGTTCTTTTATCGAAGCCGTCAGTCTTCATTTATTCGTTTGTTCATTTGCATGTTTTAATATTCGTGTTGAACTGCAAAATTCCTGGCAAAAACTACTTTTAACCATGATTCTGCAAAGAAATAATTTTCTAACAGAGAACTAAAGAAAGCACAATAGGCGTTCTGACATAATGGTTTCATATTTATCTGTCATTTTTCATTTAATTATGTATTTTGCATTCATCGTGCGATTGTGTCTCTTGTGATGTGATTCACCTTGTAGCCGACTGCTTTGACTACTTCAGATGTTTTAAAAATCCCTATGGGAAAAACGAATGGAAAATTTATTTTCAAAACCAAGGCTGCAGAAAAAAGCGAACGGCACTGTTGCTTTGTTCTGCAAAAGTGAAGATAAAACTCGGTCTGAATGTTAGGAAAACATTGCACATAACGATAACAGAAACACTGTTTATATGTTAATACCTGGGACTGCAGGCAAGAATGGTTGGCACAATACCGAGATTCTGGCTTTGGTATGAAACCAGCACTTTTTCCTTTTTCCAGTGTTACCTTAGGCAGCAAATTACCAGCCTTACACAAGTGCTGGAATAAAACTGTCAGGTCTACAGGTTCACCTTTTCCGTTTGCTCTGTTTGTTATGCCATGTTTCACTTCTACGGTCCTGCTTTTCAATGAATCGAGGGCAGTGAACCGCATCTCACATGTTTACCACCATTTCTATCACAGTGCGGCCAAGTGTGTTGGATAGCTGCCAAATGTGCTAGCTTTAACCACACATTATCTAACGCTACCTTAGCTTTTCTGCTTTATAAAACTGCTGAGTAGCAGCACATTTTTGTCAGGTACCAAAATTGGACAGCACCATACTATTTTATATTTTTGGTACCAACACTGTAGCCAGATGGTTATGTCGAAACCGTTTTATAAAATCAATTTAGGATTGATGAAATCTGAAATATATAATGCATTACATATTTAAAGGCATTAAATTAAATCAAACAATAAATTATAATGTAGACCGTTATATTAATTGTATTTAAATACCTTTTTAATAAAAAAATTTTTTATCGACTAAGGCTTTTTATTATTTAAGGCCTAATACAAGAAACTTATGTGTTGTGTAATAATGTTTGAATATTGTGATTATTGTATACATGATACTGCACTTGAAGCAGCGTTGATTGTCGTTATTAAAAACCATTGTCTCAGAAGGGTCTTTTCCTTTCTGGGTCTTGGGCAACATACAAAGCGACACAATCTTGTGATCGTTTCCACTGATACCTAAAGAAGCCCACACACAAACACAGTGTTGTCATTCGCACACAGTAATATAAATACTTGCTCAGTTTTCTGTCACTGAGATTTCTTATTCATCACAAAACGTTCAGTCACTTAGCAGTTATTAGACTATTAGCACAACATGCTTGTATGAATAGCACACTCACTCTGTCTCTCCAAATATAAGAAGACAATCTCCTATGGACAGGTTGTACTCCTTGCCATTCATGAAGATGCTGGAGGACCCCTCCTAAAAGAAAATTCAGTAAAAAGTGGTAAAAAAGCAAAGTTTAAGAGTAAACCTGAAGGTCAGAAGGAATATAAAAACGATTATGAAGAATGTGTTACCAGTTGCCAGATCCAGCCATCAGTTTTTCTCCTAGATGTTCCGGATGTCCCGGCACCAAAGAGAAACGTCTATTAGGCAGAAGGTCTAAGTCAGCAAATGCATTATTGCCTAAGCTTCATCCATCATCTACAAAGTCCCATTTCTCAATACTCGGCACAACTGTAAATCAGTAGCTCACTGTCTTGCTACTCTTTCATGAGTTAAACAAAATTTCACAGGACACAGTTAGAAAGGAATGAGGTCCAAGCTGCAGAAGTTCGGTTTCCTGTTCTTGTAATGGTTGACTCCATTTGACAGACAGGCTCGGTCTTCCTCCACCTTATGCATACGTCAATACTTTGCTGATGAGAAACTGCTCACAGTCAGACCTCTGATTAATGACCAGGATCTCATCTGACTGACTCCTGCAGGAAGTAGGACGGATTGGTTAACTAAGCTTCTTCTCCTCACCTCAGTCTCAAACTGTGCTCCGAACATATCCACCGGCTGACCCCTGGTCAGGCGGGCTTCTGCTTTCCACCCACTCTCTGAAGCAGAACGGTTCCATCACCTTCATTGCGTTGAGTGGGTATGGGGTTGGCTTGATGGGTTCAGCTGCAAAGATTAAACAGTTACTGAATGAACAGAGTGATTAAATATATAAGAACTATGTACAAGTAAGCATTACAAGTGTTCAATTAGAGCAAACTTGTTATTACACAAAACCTTCAGATATAGAGAAGAACAAATCATTTATATCAAAACCCTGGTATTACGACCCCAGAACTACAGGCCTATACAGTAATGGCATTTAAATATAAGGGTATTTCACCTTGTTTCATCATGCAACAGTAAAGTGAACAATTGCATTTACCTGGATCAGGCTTTCCTGTTTTATTCTGTTTGGAATCCATAAACCTGACATATACAAATGTAGCTCATTATTTTTATGTACATGCATACGCACACAAAATTGGGAAGACTAAGATACCTCAGGGTAAATACTGTATATGTATTTTTGTATAACTGTATTTTTGATTAAACATTAAAGAATCAACCTTAACAGAAGCAAATAATACTTACTCTTTGATGACGGGAACAAGTTGGGTTCCCAGGTTCTCACAATAGAACCAACGTTCAAACAAGACATCCGTACTATTATCCACAAAATACCTAGCAGAAGAGAAATGACACATCCTTTGTCACCCATATTTTATGTTTTATTCCACAATAGTAGCATTACAGCATTGCGGTTCAGGTAAATGTACAGTAACATCAACAGGCAAGTGTGATCTTAAGGTGACAAATAATTGATCCCAGTGTGTGTTGGGGTTGACTTGAGAGTATGGTTAGCTCAAAGGCAGACAAAATGTAGGATGGATGTGTCTAGGAGAAGTATCCCATGGTACCTGAGGCCATCTGTCTCTGAGCGAAGCCTCCTTCTCTCCACCACCAATCCTACTGTGTTTGCGTATCTCTGAGGAGAATGGGGAATCCGTGCAGGAAGAAGGAACATCTGAGAATAGCAGCAACATATAAAACGTTAGTAACTCTTTATTTAAAGATAATTACCTAGTACTTAGTAGAAGCTGTTGCACTTCCATAAAACAAAATGTACTTACAATGCAACTAAGTTATGAAACAATTTGTAATTATGTAGATGTAATAGTCAGCTACTGTTACAAATATGTTACAGAGCGAGTCTGTTACACAGCTGCTTGTGTAACCAAAAGATTGTCACATATGTGTTTCAGGCTTTATACAACATAATTATAAAATCGAGTACACAGACATAAGCTACTTAAAATAAAGTGTATCAGAATTGTACTTGATGTGTATCTATACTGTAAACCTTATCTAGCTGCACCTTAGTTTGATCGATCCCATTAGTACATGTAATACCTTTATAATTACATTGAAATTATAGAATATCACACAGGCATAAGCTACTTAAAATAAGGTGTACCGAGATTGTACTTAAGTGTAATTGTACATATGTGTAACAGCAGCTGCCTGCTATATAATAACAAGCTGTTAATGAGTTAATATTTCAAGTACAATGGCTACTACTAAGTAGCTAATAAAGTGTTACCAAAACATCATTGTGGTTTGACAGAAAACAGCCTTTTCAGACAAATCCAGATGATTCTCACCTCTCCTTCACGAATGTGTATGTCTTTATGCTTGCCGTTCTCTATCACTTTTAAAACCATGTCCCTGACCTGGTAAAAGAGCTACGACACAAAGGCAAATAAAACAGGAAGTCAGTCAGAGGAATATTAGTGTTCTGTGAACTAGACAACGCTTATAGCTTTCCTTGTTTGCCTTTGTTTAAAACCATCAGCCTCGTAACTGTGACCTGTATTACAAATGCAGTGTCAGAAACTCTTTTTCTGCAAGTGTGATTTCATTTATAGCCTCGCAATAAAACTTCACGCTTCATGCTTTTCTTCAGAGAAAATCTATATCATTCCGCCCTGTGAACTGTATCTGATTTAACAGTTTTACTGTTAAACCTTCACGTAGCCTAAATTACACTCAACAGAAGACTTATGTAAGATATCGTGCCTCGAAAGTAGACTTTCCTCACGCATGGAATATCTAGAGCAAACATAGCCTTCTCGAATGGCTTGCACTGACCTCTAGTGACCAAGATTAAAACATTAACCAATGAACAGAGTCCTGACTGGCTCACTAAACTAATCTAGGTCATTTTTGAAGGTGTGATATTGTGAGATGCTCAGCAAGAGTCAGTTCTATTCATTTTCTGCTGTTGTCACGACTTGGAAATTTGCCACTGTAAAGGCGCTGTATGAAGTGTTTTAATGCCCTGGTGCATACTCTGTTTTTCAGCCACTGAAATAGGTTTCATTTACGTATTTAAATTTATTCAGTAACCAGTGACTTACAAATAAGAAATGCAACTTATCCCAGGAGACTTGAGAAATGATGCAATTTAAAATTGCTCACAGAAGTACAGAGCAGAGATGAAAGGGACAATAGTGGAGAGAAAAAGAAAAAGCAGTAGTTAAAAATGTTTTATTTTCCAGGAGTCCCAAACAACAGGTTGACATTTACTGCTTATGAACTTTTAACGCTCGAAAAAAAAGGCACCTAGTGGCAAAGAATGAATTTACATTGTTCAAGTTTCAAATTTTCCCAGGTGGGCAATATGCTAATGTTTCATATCGATGTCAATGTGAAATGGCTCTGGACTCCTTTTAAAATGATTCAGAGTCAACTCTTTCTTTCAATTATACATGTATGAAACTTTGCAGGGTGTTTTCATTCACATAGAGCTGCGTTAAAACACTGCATGAAAGCTCATTGTCATGAATCCATAATAGTGGCACTTCAAAGAAATAAGTTACTATTATCTTTATTTATTTTCTTAAATTAAAGCCAATCAGAAACGCATTCAGTTTTAAAATCATTTTGACATTGGATTGGCTGACATGTCATAAGAGGGAAGGGCTTTGGAGAAATGAAGTCTAAAAGTTAGCAAAATGACTGACACCTTTAATTACCATAATATTACACATAGTGATATCATAATCAGCGTCTTAATGTTGATATTGTGTGGGTTGTTATGTATCTGACTTTTATTGGTGGCATTATCTCTCCAGTTGCCACGCTTGCTGTTCTTGGCAAATGAGCGTCAAAGTCTACCGCTTGTTTTTACTGTTGTAAAGGTATTCCAAAACTTAGCATGCAGCTAAAAAAACGTAGTTTTTCAGCCAAACACTATAAAATTGTGTTTTACTCAACCTCTCTCAGAGAAAGGACAGGGAATTGCATCATCACAAAGACTTTGTCCCCATTAAAAAATGCAAAGTGTATTTGGAAAACCGCTGCAATGGAAGCTTTTCGGTTTGTGGAGCAAATCCTAAAGAATAATTCACGAGATGAGAGCAGAAAACCACACTGCAAATATCAACATCTTTAATTATTAGTTATGTGCTCTTTTCCTCTTCTTTTCCTGGACAATCTAATCCCCCTAAAGCACTAACCTTTGAGGATCGTGGCTAACTCTGTTCTTATCACCTGTTAGCCTTCTCAGGTCTGATTCCCAGAATACAGTGCAGTTAATCAAAATAAAAAAGCAAGTTGGCTGTTCTTAAATGAACACATCATGTTAATTTGTAATATTATCTCACTTGTTGCATGAATAGCACCTCACCTCTTCTCCTTCCTCAATGTGATAATCCTTCCTTACATTTGGACCACCAACATACATAATATTCAGCTGATAAAAGAACCTAAAACACAATAGACAAGGCTTATTTTTTTATATATATATATGAATATACATAAGTCATTGCTCGCCTATGAAAGATTTAACTCACATTAATTTGTTGCATACAGGTGGTAGAAACGAACTCTCATTTTCAGCAATCCACTTGTCAATGTTGACATGAAGAGACTGGTTGGTCATTTTTCTCTAATTTCAGAATGCAGCAAGATGCTTGCAATAATCTGTCTGGGTAGGCAACAACTTTTTCAGCTGTGGTTTATTCCATCAGGGAATCCGTGACAAACTACCTCAGAGTTATTGAATAATGGGGGCGGTGCTCATACATACGGTGTGTGACCGCGAGGTTAAAATCCATGTTTACGCAGCAGTAACCTATCAGTGCTGACACCGCAGCATAAACTCGCTTTTTAATATAGAGAGCATTGATTTACAGGGTTTTGTTTGGAATAAGTTCTGCATTTGCATGTAAATGACCATCTTAAGTTGAATACACTGTAACGCTGAAATAAACTAAATAATAGTGCTGTCGAACAATTAATCGTGATTAATCGCTTTCATAATAAAGCTAGTTGTTTACATAATGTGTAAACTGTGTATATTTATATATAAATTATCTACATGTATATGTAAATGCAACAACGTGAATGTATATATTTTAGAACAATATGTTATATATAATGTTTATATAGGAAATATAAAAAATTCATACTATATGTGTGTATTTATATATACATAATAAATATGTAGTACACGATACAAATATATCATGTAAACTTTTTTGTATGCACTACTAAATAATAAAATTTTGATTTTGGTCCTAAGATTTTAAAGGTTGCGTGGGGATTTTGATGTAATTTTGTGACATAAAAGCTATATTTTGTGAATGAATTAACATATTAATAGCTTTATGAAATTTTTGCAGAAAGAAGGTGGAATTTAATGAATCATAATCTAATAAAACAGTGGCTCATAAACCAGAAGAGACAAAGTGAAAGTGAAACCTTAGTAACCTTACATATTAACCATTTGTAAACCGAAACAGAAACTTTATTAAAATCAATACAATGAACACCAGTACCACACAGACCTTATTAATTCTTTAACACGTACTTAATTATTCAGAACCGCTAAGTCTTTCTGTTCCTTGTTAGACGTGATGTTGTCATAATTTGACAGCAATTCAGTCCATTTTCAGTGAAATCCAAGCAAATCATATAAATACAATAATATTGTAATTGTGACCGCAGTGACAAAATTACATATCTGAAATGTTAACATTTTAAAAACTTACCAGACTGAAGGTAAAGTTATAGCGCTTGATACGAATAGGAAGTGTTATGATCCCAGTGATACACTCCGATACTTAATTCCTCATTTATCATTAATCATTTGCAGGGATTGCTTAATGTTTGTTAGTCATCTTACATAAAACCGAACATGCGCCTTGCTGGAAGACAATGAGTTAAAGCAGAAACGCAAAATACAGATCTTAGATAAAAGATTTAATGCTGGTGGTAGGCAGAGAGTACGTCAGCCAGGATCTTCATAACCAATGTCAAGGCAAAAAAACCTGGAGAACTACAGAAGAACTACTCTGCCTCTGTGAGATCTTATGTATCCATTGACCAGAAACCATCAGTGGCAGCGGACTGTGGCAGAAAACAGACCGACTGTCAGCAGAGGACGAAATCAAGAAACGGCGTTGGAGATGGATAGGGCACAACTTAAGGCTGAGATACACTAAAATCTGAACATTTTTAAAACGCTAGGCATCATACACTTACAGACGGAAAACTGAGCATCATACAATGCACGCCCGAGGATCGTACACTACCAGACTTTAAAGTTGTTCGGGCCACAAGAAAGTCAAGCATGAAATGTGCACTTTGTTGATTTGAAATTGTTGGAAACGTTTGACAAATAGCAACAAATGTGTTCTAAAATCGTCTGAAATATGTTTTGATATTCTCCGACCGGATAGGATCAAAGTCTGAAGCATCATACACTACCTTTTTTTTTTTTGGAATCTGTCAGCTCTGGCTTTCCTCAACTAGCGTCAACTTGTTCAGACTGTAAAATCTGTTGGAAATTTGGGGAAAAGTGGTGCATGGTGTGTTTCCAGGCTTTACGTAATCACAAGACAAGCCCTAACATGGAACCTGCAGGGCAAAAGAGGCAGACCAGGAAACACACGGTGCCAAGAACCATATAAAGACCGTCAATATGACCTGGAACCATCTAGAGAAGACCCTTGGAGATCTGTTGTCGGTGGTACTGAATAAGTATGCAGAGAGTGAAAGTGTTGAAGAGCAACACAAACAAATGGAGATTTATATAGCTTGATTTAGTCATTTATTTATATGCTCTGCATACAAGCACTCCCAAAAACACGGTTCTGTCATTTTCACTTCAGTGTAGGCATCCCACATGGATCTTGCGGTTGTAGTTAAAACAGATGTTGTATATTCAAAAAGATTTGACAGCCTTTTCACTGTGATTGCCGGTAAATGGAAAGTATAACTACTTCCTTTACCACAAGTAGGTGTCTATATAGCTTCCCTGGGATCTCTAAACGGCCGTCTCAATTTATTCAGATGCATAACTTTATTTCAGTGCCCCAAACGCTTACAGAATTATTAAGATCCGTGACACCTGAGGATGTACAAATATGGCAAAGCGAGAAGCGAAACAAAAATAGAGAGTCTGGGAACGCACAAATGTGTTCGTATTAGCAAAATTGAGGAAGAAGCATGTTAAAATGGGAAGAGAGCATAAAGGACGCAAAAATAAATATGCATGCCATATAAATGGGGCATTTATTCAGAGCTCAGAACAATAGCTGCAGTTTCGGAATGCAGGGTGTCTGGTGGAAGAGGAGAAGCGACATAAAGAGCGTGCGTCAGTAGACATCGAAGAGTCAAAACTGGAAGGCATCCTGAAAAATAGCTTAAACTGAAATGAACCCACAGCCTACCAGTTATTTCTGTTGTCATGTTATTTCATCACTGCGGCTTATTTGCAATGCACCATCACCCTGACAGCTCCTCTACCCCATTATTTGCTGGCTGCATCTTTCACTTTTATATATAAAAGACTTCATTTTGAAGTAGAATTAAAGAGGTGTGTTTCGGGAAAGGTTGCACTTTGAGCTGTGAATTTCATCTCAATTTCATCTTAATTTTATTCATTTTGAAGTAACTGACACTGTCTGGTGAAGATCTCTTTCTCTTGGGAAATGGGGATGTTTTATCAGCGTAGATATGTGGCTCTGGACCAAATGATTTGTTGAAAGGCCAATGTAATTACAAGACATTTAGCAACACCAGATGACCTTTCTCAGAAGTTCATATAATTTAGCATATTTTTAGGTTTGGGTGACCTGATGGGCAGATTATTCGCTCTTAGTTAAAACAGTTAAAAAAAATAGTTCAACCCAAATTTTTTATTCTGTCATCATTTACTCACCCTCGAGTAATTTCAGACCTGTATGAATTTCTTTGTTCTGCCGAACACAAAGGAGGATATTTTAATGAAAGTTTGTAAGCAGGCGGTTTTGGGTCACCATCGTTTTTAGTATTTTTTATCTTTATATTTTTATTTTGCTACTATGGAAGTCAATGGTGACCCAAAACAGCCTGGTTACAAACCTTCTTAAAAATATTATTCACGCAGGTTTGAAACTATTCGAGGGTGAGTAAATGATGACAGTATTTAAATTTTTGGGTGAACCATTCCTTTAAGAAACAATTACCTATAGAGGGAGTTATAGAGTATTTATAATAATTTCTGCCTGTTTACAGCGTACTAAACGAAACGTGAGTGCTCTGAACGGTACCGTAGCACAGAGCAGTTTTGCTAAAATTGTCCGTGAGTTACTAATGAAATAATATGCAAGTAGAATATGTGAGGAAAGTAGAATTTGTAATTGTCGGGACAGGGTAACAGAGGTGCATCGTAAAACCCCGTTGTTTAGTATTAACGTTCGTAAGACGAATTTATTTTTTACCGAAGCATAAACGTATGTATTACAAATGTGAAATAGAAGAAAAGCAGCTTGTTTCATATTATAATGGTGGAAGAACAATGCCATGTTGACAATCTGCTGTTACGCTAGCTCTCTTGCTAACTAATCACTATAACGCTAGCGTCAAATAGTACAAACTGCTATATTGACAGAGCATTGCTATCGTTCAAAACATCGCATTTAAGGGTTAAAAGCAATGCACATGATGTACGCTACCCTACGAAATACGATAAAGCGTATTACTGCATGTCTTCACTAACTTACACAGCAAGCTAAAACACGTGAGGCTTCAAACAACTGGCTGTGGGAAAAACGAAGCGTTCAGTATATAGCCAGCAGAATATAAGTCTCGATCAATAAACGAATACCGAAGTCACAGCGGGAAAAAAATGCATTTAGAAGTATTTGGGATATGTTGCAGGGATGATAAAGCTCGTGGTCATATACACGATTGCAGCCAATGTGAGCGAAGCTCCAGTGGCGCAATCGGTTAGCGCGCGGTACTTATACAGCAGTACATTGCAGAGCCATGCCGAGGTTGTGAGTTCGAGCCTCACCTGGAGCAGTGTTTTTGTGTTGCTTAAAATGCTACTTGCTGCTATTACAGTTTGCACAATAGGCCTGTGTTTTTAAACAGCACGTAAAATATTGGCGTCATGGGAGTTTGATAACGAATAGGCTATGTAAGTACAATTACGTAAAATAATGACTTAAAAATAATACATGTTTATGTCGTTTAATTACTTGTATATTTATTTTTAATAAATGCATTTTAAATAAACTGATCCGCGCTTTTTGTAACACGGTATTGGTATTAATGTACTAATGTCTTTGTATGTTTGATATTAGCTTGATTTGAGGTTTCAATCCCTCCGTCTAACAGCAGGCAGCAGTCTAAGATAATCTAAAAGGCCTCGCACGCGTCTTGTTAATGAAAACTCCGACCAGTTGATGGCAGCGTTGTTCGTGAATTTTGTGAAATATTTCTCTCGCTCCTTCCGTTCATGCAATTCGTTTCCCTCATGTTTACTTTTCTTGGATGTTAAAAATCACATTTCATCTCTGAAACATGCTATCTGCACATTACAAACACAATATTTAAATTTTGCGATCGACAAGAGATGCCAAGCGAATTACATTTTTAAGTAGTTTGGAATCAAGGGCATTCGACTAAAAACAAAGTTTTGACACACATTTGAAAAATGAAGTACTTTCATGCGTATAGCTAACTATATAGCTAGCTAGGCCTACACACGCCTCAGTAATGCTGTACTGACCTGAAAACGTTTAAAACGTAAACTCTGCGAAAATGTCCATGCATGTGGATTAGTAAACTGAAGTTTCATCATCTATTATTAACACCTCAAGTGATCCGGTCAGAGCCGATCGGCGCTAAATGCAGTGTAAACGGTCCCCCACATTCAAAAACTGTCAAAAGCCGTATCACATAAACATTAATTAATCTCAAACAGATTTTCCAGACAGATGTCTAATACCAGGTGGAGATTTTATGCTGCTAGTCAAAATCATTGCCCTCGTATCAGTTTCTTTACCTTTGTCTACACATCACGGTCAAAATGACAAGGCCCTTCGGGGTAAGATGTTTTCAAGACAAACCAAACATCAGATGTATCAGCCTGGCTTCATTCCACACTTGATCTTGACAGTACGGATAAGATCTCTGGCCTGAATATAACATTTATCTTGGAAGGATCAACAACATGTTATTATATACCAACATCTGGGAACCGAGCCAGATCTGATGCTTTCTGTGGGAAGATTCTTACTCGCAGCTGGCTGGTCTCGTACGGTGAATTCTGATTAGTTCATTTTCGATAACAGAAATAGATAATGTGATTCAAACGCAACTGGTGCCAGTGAATAAGCCGAGAGAGCCTGGCGGGTTTACCGCTATGAATCTGATAAGACACCCTGACTGTGAGTGAATGAGTCAGCAGATCTAGCCTGGAGAGACAGCGGCAGACGGCTGACCATCAGCCTGCTATCCTTAACTAACCTCTCTCTTAAGCGCTCGGATTTGGTATCGCTGCGCTGTTAAATGACTAAAATTCATACAGTTGACTTGGAAAGGACAGACCCTTGCTGATACATAATGACATAGCCTGCTGAGGGATTTAGCCTCCCTTTGTTTAGCGGCCCGCTAAGCAGCACTGGAGGACTAGAGGCAATTAGCATGAGATCAGATGAAAACAAGGTCAACTCGGGAAAGAAGCAGCCTCTTGGAGGAGACACCGCATTAAGACGTGGCTTGTCCAGTGCGATGACCTTCCTCCCTGGAATGAGCCGTTTCCACGGGCTTTAGTTCCATAGATTATCAGGAAGGGCTGTGACAGAACATTTTACGCGAGAAAGACAGATCGTTCATAGCTAAAGGTCATTCGGCTGCATTTTTACCGGCTGTTAGTCTTAACAAAGTTACGTTTAATGCCATCATGAAGAACAGATAATTTGATCTTTGGTTATTTTCAGCAACTCTCAAAAGCTGAAGTTCATCAAGGAAAAAGAAGAGTTATCCCAGTTATCTGGGTCATAGACACGTTAGATTACGTAGGACGCTCGAGGCGTTTTTGTCAGAAAACTGTTCTTTGCTTGTACATGCCCTCTGTCAGTCAGCTGGAATTGTCATAGACACGCTCTGTCTGCAATTGCAGCGTTTTTTTTTCGCGGAAGCGTACACCAACTACTTGTAGAAACAGTGAGAAGACACGATCATCACCATAATGCACTCGACCGTCCAAACATTGCCAGGAATGTTTTTCTTATACAGTTTCTTTTTTTTTTGAACACGGCTTCTGGAACGGGTTGATTTTGTGAGAAGCTGTTGCTATACGATTCAACATACACAGTTGTGGTCATAAGTTTACATACCCCTTGCAGAATGCGCAAAATGTTAATAATTATAACAAATGAGAGGGATCGTGAAAATTGCATATTACTTTTTATTTAGTGCCGTCCTGAGTAAGCTATTTCACATATAGCAGATTTGCACGTAAGACAAAATAATAACTGAATTTATAAAAATGGCCTAATTTTATATAAACCGTTATAATGTTATAATAAACAGTTTTTATATTTTGCGATAGTTGTCGCTTTGGTGGTCCTGAGCAGTTCAACTGCCCGCTGTTCTTTAAAAAAATCTCCCACCTCCTGCACATTCTTTTGTTTTCTAGCATCTTCTGCATATCTGAACCATTCCCAAAAGTGACTTTGAGATTCATATTTTCACACTGAGGACAAGTGAGGGACTCATGCAACTATTATGAGTGAAAACATTTACTGATGCTCAAGAAGGAAAACATAATGCATTGAAGATCTGGTGTAAACCTTTGAACTGTATGATGTTTAAATTATTTTCATTTTGTTAATGATCATACTTTTTCATTTAGTACTGTTCTTTAGAAGATAAAAATACCTACATGTTTCCCAGAAGTTAAAATAAGTAAAATTTACCCCATCAATTTAAACATTTTACACTCCTGTCTGTTAATGAATTGTGTTGCCTTTTTAAATATCAGTACATTTTCACTTTTGAAAAAAAAAATTAAAAAAATAATTGTGAGAGTTATTGAAATGTTTATTTATTTAGACAAAAGTAGTTGTTATATTGGCCATTATTAGCCAAAACATATATTTATTTATTCATGCAGCCATTCTATTATTGATTTGTATTCTTTAAACTTTTACTTGAAAGTTCTTAGTAAGGTTCTAGGTCAATGCCTTCTCTTACCTTAAGCGCAATGTAGCAATTACTTATAATTTAAAATACCTTTATGAAGTCTCCAAAACTCACATGCAGCGGAATATACTGTTAATGCAATGATATATTGTTTTTCAGCGTGTGACTGTGAATTGACCCAGAATCTAGACTGCAGACATATTTAAGATATTGTATATGACCCAAGCTGGTCATGTTCGTCTGCATGTAATTTTATTTGCTCAATAACCAGAAATCTTTGGAAATCCTACTTGAGTATATATGTTCTGAAAGGTCTGAAATGTACCGGTTACTTAAATAAATCTCACCTCTGTAGGGCTAAGGGCAGAGCAATGTATCTTGGGTTAAAAACCCACATATGTCTCTGGTTAGGCATGAGCTGTGAATTGTGACAGGTCATTGGTTCAGTTCAATGTACTGCGAGCCGTAGGCAATGCTTGTTATAGTAGAAGACATACTTATTATCATTACTGTGGCTGTTTTTTTTCCTACACGCCGTTTTCCTTCAGGCAGGTTGATGATTAAGTGTTTGTAAGCCTGCCAAGGGGAAGTGATGTCACCTTATTTGGCATGTAAGAAAACAGATCAAGTTACATTACTTTTCTAATGAATACAGTTTTTTTTTTTTATCTTAGAGTGGTTTGTCAGGATTTATAACCAAAATTATTCAACCATCATTAGAGTTTGTTTCAGTGGAGGTTTTTCTCTGTTTTAGAAAATACCAAGGACTGCAACTTACATTCTTGAAGTGTGCTTGATTTCTGAAGGACTAAAAAGTACTGCAGGAGAGTATTAAACCAGGGTGGAGTCACGAGAGGAATTGATTTCTTTCGCAGAATAATGATGATGCCTGTCCACGGATCTTTAGCAGTAACTAAATATTTGCTGAAGATGGATGAGCCAAGTGAGCTCTGGTGGTTGGGGGTAAAGGTCCGGTCTGGTATCGGCTCTTGTCCCCCCTACATCTTTTTAGTCTTATTAAACGTGTCTCCGACAGACTGTTCCTCAGCCAGTTTTCTAGACATATTTCTCCTCTCTGCTGGAAATCTGACTTGATTTACAGAACTCCAAATGAACCCTATTCACACTCCCCCAAGTTCAGATGATTTTCAGAGCACGGTTAGCTGTATAAATCTTCCAAACGGCTTCACAAAGACATTGCAAAGATAGATTTTTTTTAACTTTTCTGAAATTCACAGCTGAAAATGTCCATTGCAGAAATAGCCTAGCTTCTGTGGTATTGCCATTTGAAAATTATGCTAATGATGCTATCTGAATATTCCTCATGTCCATAAGCTATGTTTTTTGTCTGATAGTCTTTTTTTATTGGGGATTGTTTATGACTGGCTAATATGTGCCTACATTCAGGCCCATTTATCGATAAAAAAGTCTGCGCGTTCAATTTCCTTTGTTTTATCAGCCAGACCAAAGATTGTATTCTCCTTCCTCTTTCTGCCCCATCTCGAATGCCTCCTGACCACATCCACTGGATCTACTGCCCATCCAGATGCAAGTCATGAAAAATGAGTGCTCACCAGAGGTGATGTTTGATTTATGGAAATTCAGAGTACCCAACATTTGGGAAGTATCCATGTGGTGGGCCAAAAATTATTGTTATTTTGTTCTTTCCAGAGAACATCCTTGAAGAATTGTTCTCCTTATCTAAAACTAAGTGTGAGCATATGTAAAGGCATTTTTTCACCTTTGGTGCAGCCAAACTATTCAGTCATATGTATTTGCTCAAAATATTACTAATTTACAAATATGCCTATTGCATATCTTCTATACAAACGTACCACAACATCCTGATAACAGGTATTATAATACTTGAAGAACCTGCTTGGATGACTCATAGCATACCATGCTCTCCTCTCATTCTTAAAGTAGTGGTGTTCCTAACAATAAAAGGGCATAGGAGTAGACGGTGGTCTACAGCGAATATGGCTCTGATACTACTTAAAGTTAGACCAACAGGGGGTTGACTTATGGGCTAAGCAGCTTGGATTTTTCAGAGTCCTGGTTATCTCTCCCTGTGGATATGTCAAGGCCAGTATGCCTGATCTCCTAGGAGGTGATGACAGTACCCCTCAGTTCAAAGACGTCTTTCGGGAGTTCCTGGCAATGAAAGATTTTTAGAGCAAAGAGAGCAAATTCCATTTTTAGACCAAAGACTTTGAGAATAAGTCTTTGCTGTGAATGTGGCGCATCCTTTGCTTCTTTGACTTAAAGTCTCTGCCATATATTGTAATTCACTGAATGAAAAACTTCAGTTCAAATGGTTTGAGATGTTTATTCTTCCACTAGTTCTGAACTACTGCTAGTTAAACATTTTTCCGTTTTGCTTTTGATTGGCTCCCCGCAATGACATGTTGCATATGTCAGTCCACGCAAATCTATGTTAGTACTCTCATCACTGTCAGAATCTGGTAATACAACTGTACGTCGTTTCCTCTGGATGTTATGAAACCCTTCATATTAGCTTGCATGTAGCTCTCTTCAGCCTGGTGTAGTTTCATCAGCGTCCATTTTTCGAACATAAACCATGTTGTTTTTAATGGTGTGCTAAAGGAAAAGGCATGAATGGCCCATTCAGTCGTTTCTCTTATGCTGTAACATTGCAGGGAGCTAGCCAACTGTATGTAATTTTGACAGTGGGTGAAGCTGCCCCCCTCCCCTTGGTCCCTCGATCCGTGCCAGGCTCTGATCCAGAACTAGGGGGTTGACATCATTCCCTCCAGACATCCAGGCTTGTTATTGCTGCCATTCCAGAACTCTTTGCTTGGGCTGAGCAAACAACTTGGACGACTTCACAAGGGCCCTGTCATTCAGAAAGCAAAGCACTGCAATAGGGCCACACTGCAAGCTGTTGAGTGAGGGGACTTGCTACTTTTAATTATAAAGAATGGAGTTTGGCTGTTCGAAATAATGCATTTGATCCCCATGAGAAGCTATTAATTATAAGCACCGTGAGAGCTGTAAACCTGCACATCCCAAAGGGAGCTGTTGAATTGGCAAAATGGGGGGAAAAAGACTTTTGAAAAAGTATAAAGGTTATCCATATAACTTATACAAACATAGAGACTATAGTACAGTAAATGTTTGTTCAGGTGCGACCTTGCCCAGTGGCGCTTTTCATTTCAGTAGTTAGGGCCAAGTTTGTTTTGAGGCTCTCAAATGTCTATATTAAAGCATAAGTTTCTTTTAGTATTTGTCTCACTGTGCAAAATGCTGCTATACACAATGAAGGTACATAAGGCATCATTTGGGGTTATTTAGATAAGCGCTTACTAACCTTGTTCCTGGAGCCATACCAACAGCACATATTTTCAAACTCTTTCTAAACAAACACACCTAATTCAGCTCCTCAGCTCTTTTCTAGATATACCAAGACCTATATAGATGGGTTAGATAAGTGGACACCAAAAATGTATACTTTTAGCTTGCCTCAAGGAACAAGGTTTGGAAACTGCAATAGATCACCACACCTCTGGATCCTTTTGGAGAACCTAAGGTCCGATTCTGATGGTGTCTCAAATATGTGTACTCAACAAGTGCCTCAAAGCCCCCAGTATGATGAAGTTTCTGTACTGTTTCTCTTTCTGTTTCTTTTAGAACTTCAAAGTCAAAAGATTTGTTTAAGGTAAATGACTAAAGCATAAGAAAGTATTAATTACTCATCCTCTTGTCATTCTAAACCTGCAAAACCTTTATTCATCTTTGAAACACAAATGTTTTTAGTGAAATTCAATAGCTTTTGACCCTGCATAGACAGCAATGGAAGTACTGCGTTCAAGGCCCAGAAAGGACATTGTTAAAGTAGTCCAACTGACATGAGTGCACTGAAAAAAGATTTTTGTGTCTAGCCACATTATAAAAAAATATAAAAAAAAAGTTTTCTAGACAAAAAAAATGTCACATGTTTGCTAAGAACAAGAGAAATAATCCTCTAAAGGGGTAAGCAAAATAATATTGTTTTCTTTCTTAATTTTGACATTTTTCTGTCATTCTAGAAAATCCTTCATTTAAAATTTTTGATATTTTGGCTGAAAACAAGACTCGAAAAGCATTTTTTGCAATGTAGTTTAACCTTTAATTTTACTAAGCTCTGAGAATGCTTTTTGTGTTCTAAGAAAACAAAAATAACAACTATTTTTTTCTTGTCAGTTGATGTTCTGATGTATCACATAGAATGCACTTTCATTTGTTGTGTTACAGTTGAAAAGTGACACAGAAGAGAAGAAATTGTTGAATAAAATTTTTTTTTCAGGCACAATGGATTCATGTAGCTTCATAAAATGAAGGTAGAACCGCTGATGACATAGACTATTTTAACATTGACTGTCCTTACTTTGCTTCCGAGGCTTTGAACGTGTCAGTTCTTTTGCTTTCTATATCGGAAAGCTCTCAGATTATATTCAATATTTTGTGTTCCGAAGATGACAGTCTAAATCCCCAAATAGTGTCTTTTTCATTCTTTCTCTGGGTTACTCCACCACAAAATGAAATAAATTGTTATTAATAACTTACCCTCATGTTGTTATAAACTAGTCAAGGCTTTGTTCGTCTTTGGAACACAATTTACGATTGCTTTTCTGGGCCTTGACACTGGTATTTACTTGGCAGTCAATGGGACAGTCACATCTAAAATATCTTAATTTGTATTCAGAGAATGAGCTAAGCTTTTACGGGTTTGGAACGACACTGAAGCAAGTGATTAATGATAACATTTTCATCTTAAAGTAAACTGGCCTACCAGTGGAAAGGTAGTCGGATCAATTAAAAGCAGAAGGGATGACTGAAAACCAGTGTAACATGTACACATTGCTTAGTGATGCAGGAACGATGTGCCAGTGTGCGCCCCCATCTCTTCAAACTGCTCCAGCGTTGTCTGTCTCGAGCTCTGTGTACTCAGTACTCGCGGCCAAGATTAGCAGAGAGCTTTATAGGGCTGCTTTCGCACCTCTGGCCCCATCTCTCATTCCTTTGTCCATGTACACACGCAGCTCAGTCTGTTAACACAAGCCAGTCTTTGAGTTCTTCTGTAGCCACATCTTGTTAAGGAAAGCCATGATGGTAACCTTTGCACCCAAAAGCTTAATGGTTCTGCCCTTGTGGGGTGTTTTGTAGCTGAAGGTCGCTCGGGAACCACTACCCGTGTGTTGTCTTCAGAGCAGCAAAACCAACACGCACCGGTACCCATTGTGCTACGGCTTGGGTGCGAGGTTGACTCTTGGTTTGGCTCAACTGGTTGGTTTGTACAGCATTTGATCCTGTTTAATCCCAGCAAGCGAGACTCATTTGAACTCATGTGCCTTTCTTTGCTATAGCCACTCTCAACACATGGCTTTACACCTGCCAATGCATATACACATACATAGCCACACACACAAACTATATGAGCATTCAGTGCAAGCCAAACTGCTCGAGTGGATTGAAAATCAACCACAACGGAAAGAGGACTGACGTTTATTCAGCGTCCCAGTTTCGGCCTCTTCTGTTGGGTCGCTTCAGTCACTTGTTTCTCTTATTCCGTCTCAAGGCGTTTTCCTCTTAGACAAGACGTCGTGTTATACTTCGGTGCAGAGCATGCAGTGCCCAACAGAGCCACAGAGCTTAGACTCTCTGTAAAGCAGTCAGTGGACACAGTTTAAATGCATTCAGCACTTTGTGGAAATGAAGAGGTAACAAAACCATAACCCACTAGGCTGTTTTGATTTATGCAAATAAAGCCACATTTGATATTCATTTCGAAACCGTAGCCAGCTAAAAACCACCACAAATAGAAACGTATGGTGTAGTGACGCTCCATATGCGTGAGTCTGTCTTATTTTAGGAATGTTTGGCCTTTTTGTTTTATGTAGCGTTAATATTTGGCAGCTGCTTTTGCTTTGACAGATGTAAATGTCCGTAATTATTTAAAACACCTTTTTGGTTATGCAGTTTACCCGAGGAAGAACGATCCAGAAAGTTATTGAAAACAACCAAATCAGCTACAGAGCTGAAGTTTCCTGTGGGAGAGCCTAGAATATACAGTAAGTCTGATTTTACTTAGTGCTGAGAATGGTATAAATGAGGAGACAGATGAACGGTTGATGAAAGCGAGTTATAGTAATATAATCTTATGTAAAGCAGAAATGTCTCATGGGAGCTCCAGAAAGCACAGAAGTGCACTTGGTTTGATTGTTGGTTCTGAGAATTCCAAATGTTTTTTTTCTTTGTGAAACAACTGTGTATTTGAACAAAAAATGTAAGTAAACCAATCTCTCTAGTTTCTTTCCATGTGCTGAATCATATTGCGTTCACTGTATTTAGGACTGCCAAGCGAATACATGAAGTAGACGGAGTCCTAGGGCGACAGCATATTCAGAGCGTCAGTTATTACCCTTGGTGATTCTAAATCTAAATTAAATTTGCTTCATAGTAATGCATCTCCCGCGCCGCCCCCTCCACCTGAGGCAGCAGCAGCAAGTTGATCATAATCAGTGTTTGAATAATTTAGCCTTCTCAAATCATCACAACTTGCCTAAAAATCTATAGATATAAAAATCATATTTATTCAATCATATTGTAACGTCATTGTTTAACCTAGCTGAAGCACACTCTGCAGGAAGACAGTTCAATTCAATATGAGCTCCAGTGGTGCAGGTGAGAAAATGCATGGTGGTCTTGTTTTTCACGCGCGATCGACCTGGGTTCGAATCCGCCTTCTGGACGATTTTTTTCTCTCCCTTTTTAAGTTTCAAATCACCTCCGAAAAAGTCATTTATTTTCAATGAAAATTAAGGAAATAGTCAAAAAGTTGTTTTGGGTAGGGTTAGGGTAGGTGTAGGAAGGGCATCAACCATGGCATCTAAATAATAATTTGAATTAAAATTAACATTTACACTCAATAAGTTGCAGTATGTTTGAGTATGCTTTTACACTCAATAAGCTGCATTATGTTTTATGTGCTTCAAAACTTGCAATACGTAGTATAAATAAAAATCTTGCAATACTTAAAAATTGTTTAACTGTTAATTCTTTTAGTAGTCAAATTTTATTTAGACTGGCTTAGGCTATGAATGAAGAAGAGTTTCAGAAGAGATCTCTCATAACACACAAAAAGACACTGTTGCCACTCGCCACCTACTGGTGTAATAATGTGACATACAAATGAGATAACTGATGGAATCAGTGAATGAATTTAAAAGGTTTCTCCTTCTTACTAAACATATTCAAAAGATTTGAGTCAATGATCCAATGCGGTGGATCAAAATCTCCTCCACTATTCCCAGATCACGTTCTCAAAACTTTACAATTTAATGAGTAATGAATGCTTTGTTGGAAAAATATTAATTTCTGTATTAATTTAGTTTCCTGTTTACGATGCTAAGACATACATCACAATTACACAGTAGTATAACGAGAATAATTCCATAGAGTTTACTTTAAAGATAAATGTGTGTGTTACAGTACACACATGTGGAGTGGGGTTGTCAGACTGGATCTGATTACTAGTAGGGATGGCTTGGAGGCTTTTGCGGTGAAACGCTTTCTCAATCGTGCATTCCAGTGTTGAAACAAAGCACAACTGCTCTGCTTGCTGGGACAGGCTGAGTTCTCTTGTGTTTGTGTGTGTGTTAGATAGAGGTGAATTGAGCAAGTATGCCTGCGGGAGATGTGCTGCATGTAAGACTCTGTCATTCTGGGCTGGGCTGTTCAGTCTGAGGCGGTTCATGGCTACCACCCCCCCCGGCACAAGAAATCTGTGCCAGAGCTTTCTACTGAATACAGTTTTGTTGAAAGAAAAAGCACAAAGGGCTACAAAAACTTTATGCTTGGTTAAATGAGAAAGGCTTTGAAAAGCGATCACTGACACTCGTCTCCATTAGTTCATGATGAAGGCGTGAGGGACGTGATCCACCTGGTTGAACTTTATCGTGCTTATTAAAAGTCATTCCAGGCAAGATACCGAGTTTCTTCTTCCCTAAAATGTGCTTAAACTATGCCAATAACACTGCCAACATACAAAAAAATAAGGTTAAATTGAGAGCATAGCAAAGTATTGCTTCTCAGATGTTTCTCCTAGGAAAAGACCACAGTAAACTCGCATGTGTCTCCTCAGCTCGAATTGACCAAAATGCGCAGTCAAAAGGGAAATCTCATTATGAGCACTGGATACCAAAATGGATATGAAAAATATGAGCCGGTCAAATTCATTTTGTAGCTCTATAGTCTTACTGCACATCGTACATTGTCTCTGTCTGTTTTTATGTCAGTCGAGAAATATTGAAAACTCTGCTTAGTCTCCGTTTATTGTTTGAAGCAATAACAAATCATCTGGGTTGCATCATAAACACCCAACACTGGCACAACCAATGACGTGAGATTGATGTGCGACCATCTGTTTGTCTGAGCAATCACAGTGTTTGTAAAACGGACTTGTGCACTTTGTTAGAGTTCTTAATCTAATGATTATTATTTATTATTTATTTTATTTGCATGTAGAGTTGAATTCTTTTCCTTTGAATATTTCAAGGTCTTTTCAGGCAGACATGGAGGAGGTAGCGTATATCTGTGAATCTGCCAGCTTGCCACCAGGAAATCAGATACAATTGCAAAAAGCAGCTCTTTAAGAACAAACAGCTGTGTGCCAGCAGCAAGCCCTGCCCTTCCAGCTTCCTCCATCAGCTACGCTGTGGTGGAAAATTCCACTCCCATCCTTATCGTTGCACACATCTGTCTTGTCCTCAGCCCGCAGCTAGATTCTGCTTAACACCTCACTTGTGTTCACAGACACTCACAGCTCCCCTGTCACTCACCCCTGGCTCCTGGTTCACACACACACACCTGCATAAGAGTCTAGATTGTGTGATTTTTTTCCAACGCCTCCCTGATCTTCTTTCTCAGGAACTGCAGAATACCCTTGCTGAAAACATGTGCGATATTGTCTTTACAGTGTTTGTGCCGACTATGATTTCCTGGATCTGCAACTAGTTGGTTTTAGGGTTAAATTTAGAGTGAAGTTGAGCTGTAAATTTAGAATAAAGTTAAACTTTATACATGGTGCACTTTCAGATTTAAAACTTTGCAGGATGTATATATTCACTTAGAGCTGCGTTACACACAACACGTAAAGGTCATCTTCAAAGATCCACAAAACTTTAAAGAATCTTTTGGACTAATGAACTATCCCCTTTAGGGCCCATAATACACTCCTTTTTGACTGAAAAAATTTTAGTAGTTCTGAGAAAAGACCCGGTGTTGTAAAAATTGGGCCACATATCACAAAATGACAAGTTTTGCATCATCCGGTGGAATTTTGCTGACAAATAAAGCTTCCAAGTAATTCCACAAGATAAAGTACACACATTGATAATTTGCATAAACTGGATGTTAAAATTTGAATCAATTCCTCGCCAAATAGTTTCCTAAACATCAGCATGAAGAGCCATTTTTGGAAGCTATGTTTTGAATGTGTGCATCATCTCCTTTGCTCTCCTCCGTGCTCTAACTGATAAATAGCTTTCAGACTTCTATAGAACATCTACCTCACCCACTATGATTTACTATGGAAAGGAAATAACACTAACACGGCAGGGTTTGTTTACTATACTTTTTAGGTGGAAACTCTTTCAGGAATGTTAATAAAGTGGGTGTAGCTCCACAAAGTTTGTATTTTATGAGGCTGTGCGAATGTGAGGAGTGGGGATTCAAGCTTCAGGTGGGTTTGAGCCTGTGGGTGGGGCAGAAGTCTTCTCTCTGTAGATGAGAGGCTATGCTTCTGAAGATGCTTATCCTGTATCAAAACCTCAATTACATGAAAGTGAGCAATAATATACCTGCTTTAATGAATGCTTTCTTACCACAGGAAAATTTCCCAGCAGGATGAACTTTCAGTGGCTTGCTATCTGATTTAGGCTTGTCTCTGGTTTTTCCCTTTAATTCCACACATAACTCCAACTAATAGCCTCTGCATTACGATTACGCATTGGATGCATTGGATCGTAAATGCAAATGAACTGCCATAGAATTCCCAGTATTGTCCCAAGGTAGTGCTTACTTCAAATGAGTATACACACAAACCCAACTCAAAGATTTTAAAGTATAAATGATAGCCTCTGGCAATACATGAGTTTTTTTGTTGTGAATCAATTAGAATGAACTTATTTTTTGATAGCTCTATTATAATTAAACACAGGGCTAATAATTAAAGTGACAACTTATACTAGACGTTTTAATATAATAATAATTACCGGATTACTTACAGGAAGGGCATCGTTACAGCATTCGGATGATGTCACTGGCTGCTAACTGTTATATAGATGCTAAACATGCATTTCCACAAATCAGATCAACTCAACAGTCTGGTTGGGACTTTAATTTATTTATGATGACAAACGCAACTAAGGAGATGGAGCTAAAAGCAGACTCACTTGGCTACACAGGCAGAGCAGAGGTTTGTTTCACTGGATGTTAAAGAAAAGCCAATGTTTACTATTATCAGATGAAGGTGTA